>NW_007253864.1:213976-266538 GCF_000164805.1 Carlito syrichta | reverse complement strand
AATTAAGAACATCTTCAGAGAAGCTTTGCAGTGTTCTTTTGATAAGATCATAGAGAAAAGAAACAAAAGATCAGGAAAGCAGAGAGAATCTCTAAGTGCATCATGGAGCACAAGGAAATGGAAATTACTTAGTCAGAAAGCAAACTCTGCCTTCCATAAATGTGAGTCTGCCCCTCTGATCTGGAGAAAAGACTACTATCCTCAGTATTCCCTCTTGCTTTCATTTTATTGTGGATTTCTATGTGCTGGCTTGCTCTGTGCTGTTGTTGGTGCATTTCATGTATTAGCTTATTTAAATCTGAGGCAGGTGTTATTAAAACCCCATTTTAGAGATGAGAAAACTCAGGTACAGAGAGGCTTAAAATTTTGTTCAGAATTTTTATTTATTTCTTTTTATTTTTTAGAGAAAGTGTCTTGCTCAGTCATAGCTTACTGTAGCCTCGAACTCCTGGGCTCAAGTGCTCTTCCTGCCTCATCATCCTGTGTAGCTAGGACTACAAATATGCACCACCCTGCCTGTGTAATGTTTAAATTTTTGTAGAGACAGAGTCACACTATGTAGACCAGGCTGTTCCCAAACTCTTGACCTCAAGTGATCCTCCTGCCTTGGCCTCTCAAATCATTGAGATTACAGGCATGAGTCACCATGGCAAGCCTTGTTCATGATTTCTAAGCAGGAATTGTTAGGACTAGGATTTGAGCCCAGGCTGTATGACTTTTGGATCTGTACTTGTCCCTCTTCCCTTGTATCTCTTAATCCTGCTGAGATTGCTGTGTTTTATCCTAGTGATCCCAAACCTCTGTTTAAACCCTTGCTTGCCCTTGTGACCTCCCCCACTCCAACTCTGACCACCTACTGAGCAGCTCTGCCTGAGTTGGTACATCTAACTTAACATGATTCATACTCATTAATTACTTATTCAACTAAACAAACGTACTTACTCCTCTACTCTGTGCCAAGTAATGTTTTAGGCATTAGAGATGAAGTTGTGAAAACTGACACAAGATTTCTGCCTTCTTTTGGTTTATTTCTTGTGGGGTGGGTGTTATAGGAGGAAGCCATGTAGATACTTGTGGGAAGAATGTTCTGGGCCTAGGCAACACCAAAATCTCTGAGATATGTTTGAAAAGAAAAGCACCTGAGGCTAACATACTTTGAGTGGAGTGAGGGAACTCAGGGTAGAGGAGATGCAATCAGAGAGCAACAGGCCTGGTTATACAGGAACTTGCAGTCTATTGTAAGAACATTGCCTGATACTTTGAGTGAAGTGAGGAGGCAGGAGAGGGTTTGGAGCACAAGTGTGACAAGATATGACTTACATTTCTGTAAGGATCCATTTTACAAGGCGCCTCTTGTTCATTTTCATCTCTGATGGTGTCTAGTCCTATTCTTCACATTGGAAACCTACTATCCTTAGTTCCTATCCATGGCTTCTATTCTTCTTCCAGTCACTGGGCCCCGGCAGTTTTACCTCTTCAGAATCTCTCAAGTTATTTGCTCTTTTCCAATCCCACAGACACTATATGAGCTATACAGACCAGGGTCACATTTATCATCTTCCACTTCTGTGGTTTTAACAGCAGTTTTAACATTCTACTGATTAGTATTCCTCATGCCCTCCCAATGCCAGCAGAACTGTGTTCCTATAAATATGTCTGACTTGTACCTTCTTGTTTTAGAAATTGTGCTGAGTCTCTCTTGCCTCCAAGGTAAAATTCTCAGCATATCCATCCTATAAGGTCATTGACTCTGTGACTCTAAGCTACTCTTTGATCTAATGTCTACCCTAACATGGTGTCCACCCTTAAATTCCTGTCATCCAGAGTTTCCTGCTTCATCCTAACTCTGCTATGTCCTTTCATCCCTTCATGCCTTTGTGCCTATTAGTACCATCTTCCCCCTTTCTGTCTGGTGAGCATCTACTCACCATAACACACCTTACTTAAATACTACATATTCAGTGGAGATATCAGGAAATTCCACTTGTTCTAAAATGTATTAAAAATCTGACCACTTCTTATCATCTCTGCCATGTACACTGTGACCAAAGCCGCTTCTATCTTGGCTGCAACAGCCTCCTAACGTCCACTCTCTTCCTCCCCCTGTCTAGTTCATTTTAACATAGCATCTGGGGTGATCTTTTTAGAACATAAATCATCTCATTACATTTTCTTGCTCAAAGCCCTTGAATAGCTTCCCATCTTGTTCAGAGTAGAAGCTTAGTCCTTACATGCACTGACCGAGCTCTGCATGCTCTGGTTGCTCATGGCTTCCCTCACCTCGTTTCCTGCTTCTCCCCATATCCCCCACACCCTACTTCCTCTTCTGGCATTCGTACCCTTCCTGGGGTAAACCAAGCATGCTCCTGCCCCAAGGCCTTTGCACTGAATGTTCCCTCAGCCTGGAGCTCTCTTTCCCCCAGGTACCTGCAGAGCTAGTGTCATCTATTTTGCATTCTTCTACTATGATGTCACCGTTATCAGGGAGACCTTCCAAACCACCCTGTGTCACATGGCAACACTCACCCTAGCACTCCCTGTCCTACTTTCTTTTCTTTTTTCCACATTTTTTGAGTTCCTTGTAGATCCTGGGTGTTAGACCTTTTTTTTTTTTTTTGGTGGAGTCTCACAGCGTCGCCTAGGCTGGAGTGCAGTGGCAGGCTCATGGCCACCCCAGTGTTGACCTGCGGGGCTCAGGTGATCCTTCCACCTCAGCCTTCCAAGTAGCTGGAACTACAGGCATGCACTACCATACCTGACTAATTTTTTGATTTATTGTAGAGATGAGGTCTCGCCAAGTTACCTAGCCTGGTCTTGAACCTGTGGGCTCAAGCATTCCTCTCACCTCACCCTCCCAAAGTGCTGGGATAACAGGTTTGATCCACTGTGCCCGGCCACCTGCCCTACTTTCTTGGCATTATTTTTCTCCACAGCACTTATCACTATCTAAAATACTATGTATCAGCCGGGCTCAGTGGCTCAGCCTGTAATCCCGCACCTTTGGGAGGCTGAGGTGAGTGGATTGCCTGAGCCTGTGGGTTGAATATTTCCCAAATCACCTGGGCAACTTGGCGAGACCTCATCTCTACAATAAATCAAAAATCAGCTGGGCATGGTAGTGAAGGCTGAGGCAGAAGGATCGCCGGAGCCCAGCAGGTCGAGGCTACGGTGGCCAGGAGCAGCCACTGCACTACAGTTTGGGCGACAGAGTGAGACTGTAACTCAAAAAAAAGAAAAAATGTACTCAGTAAATGAGAATTATCTAGATTTCCTTTCCTAATTATTCCCTGTTCCCATAGCAGTATAATCACACTTGTGATATCTTTGTCTACTAGTTTCCATTTCTGTCTATACTGTTAAACTACGAGGTGCTATCCAATAGGACCTATTTTCTTTTAATCATTGTGTTTTTGGCACTTTATGCAGTGCCTAGTACATAGCACATGTTTGATAAATGTTAAATAAATAAACAAATGATTGAATGAATGAATGAACGAACAAACATCTTTGTGTCACAAAGCACATGTTCTCACAAACCTTGTGCCAGCTATAGCAGGGCCTACGCAGTAACTTCAGAAGTAGCCTTCCTCCGGCACTGCTTAGCTGTGCAAAGGAGGCTGGGCCAAATGTGTTTAGCCCATTAATTGTGGGATGGCTGCCAAGTTGCAAGCATTTTACAAAAGAAATGATATAGGAAATATTATGTTTGATAGGGTACAAATTGCTGAGTGCAAAATAAAAAGTGTTACCAGCAAAACAGCCAGATTAGAAATATACTCCCTGAATTAGAGTATTTCATTCAGAGTATTAAGTGAAGAATATTTCCCAAATCACTTGAATACTTAATTTTGTTTCATTCTGCTGAAGGTTGTGTTCCACTTGAGTTCATTTAAGTGAACCTTCTGTAAACTGGTATCCTACTCATCTAAAGCCATGTCTGAATTCTATGTATGATGAAATCCTTTCAGTAGCATCTCTTGATATGAGAGGAAAAGGTAGAATTTTTATATAATGCTGTAAAATAGGCAGAGAATAAAATTTAATCGCCGAAGAACTTAGCATTCCACATCTTTCAACCATTTATAAGAGCCTGGCATGTTGGCATTTTAAGTCTAAAATATGTTTCTAAATACTTATTAAGCTATATAATCATTGTTTATGCTACAGGATCATTTGTGAATCTCAAGAAATATACTACTACCAAACAACTACTGATGTAATTTCATGACTATATACTTACTAGAAAAACTTAATGAGATTTAATGAAAGATAATTCTAACATATTTGAAAATCTGCCAACAGCTGTTCCAAATTATTATGTGATATCTGATGTACTACATGTATCTGTCCAAAATGGAGCGTGAACTTATTTGTTTGACAGAGTGAATTAATATTAAATTATTTAATGTTCAGTTCTTCTCCAATGTTACTTGTTTTCTTTAAAGAAGAATTTCACAAATGCCACATAGCACTTTTATGTGTCAGGCACTAGTCTATTACTTTATAAATAATAAAAGAGGGCATTTAGGTTGGGGGTTTTCTCTCTTGCATTTTCCTTGAGATAGTGACAAAATTAGCCAGTTATTTTTGTTTGTTTTCATTGTGGTAAAATAAAAAATTCCTAGAGTATTGAACAACAGTCCAAGTCAGATTTAAATAATACCAGAATGTCTATGGAAGAATTTTGATAATTCAGGGTCATCATGAAGAATCTCTTGGCAAATATATGAATGTCATTAAAATTTAAAATTTTAAGTGTAACATCTTTTCTGTGATTTTTCTGGTTAAAAGTATTCTGCATTTATTTTGGAAAATTTGAAAATTAAATAGATGCCTAAAGAAGAAAATTAAAATTATATCCAAGTACACTATCTAGAGATAATCACCATAAACTTCTGGCCATAATTTTCATCTTTTTTTCTATTTTTGCATTTGTAATTTTTTCTTTTTATAAAACTTAGATCTTCTTGCCTGTCTTGTTACTAATTCCTTATATGACTATAATTTGTTACATTTTGCATAAAACGGTATAAAAGTACTGAAGTTTATTTCTTTAATATTACTTCACATGGATGTACCATTTTCCCCTCTAATCTTCTATTCAGCATTTTGGTGGTTTTTAGTATTTAGTTATGATAAATAGCACAGTATGAGGAGTATCCTTATAATCTTGTTGTATTTCTCTAATTATTTCCTTATGACATTTAGAAGTGAATAGCTGGATGAAAAGATGAACATATTTAGGTTCTGATAGATCTTGTCCAATTGGCCTTAAGCAAGGTTGTAATAATTTGCATTCCTAATTGCATACTATCAGAATATTTAATTTTGCCCTCACCAATAATGTGTATTATTTTTATAAAATTTTATTTTATGCAAATGTGATAGATGAATTAATTTAAGTAGAATTTAATACAAATTATGTTACTTTTTATTTTTTCTGACTTTGGTGCAGTTTATTTTTTTTCTATATTTCAAGAAACTTCTCTATTAATTTACTTTTGAATTTTTCTATTGGGGTATATATATTTAAATATACAATGGCTGTATATGAAGAATATAAAACTTATTTCTGCCATATAAGTTGCATATTTTTTCCAATGTTTGCATTTTAATTTTATTTGTGATTTATTTATTTATATTCCAATTTATCAATCTTCTTTTTAAAAGTTTATTGATAAACTATATGTATCTATAACTTACAACCATAAAAAATACTCCTTTTAAAACTGTACAATTCAGTGATTTTAGATATTTCCAGAATTATGCAACTGTCAATACAATAGTTTTAGAACATTTTTAGATCCCTCATGCCTCTTACATGCAGTTCTTTTTTTTCACTCCAGTTGAGACATCCACTAATCTGTTTACTTCAGTCTTAAAGTTTCTATTCTTTTATTCTTAGAGTCTTGAGCACTTATGTCATGCTAAGTGCCGAGGATATAATGGAGAAAAAAATTACTACTCTATCCTAGAAACTTACCGTTTTGTAGGCAGATTATTAAATAAGTAATAGCTGAAATAAATATATAGTTTCAAATCGATAAGTACTATGAAAGAGAAGTGATGAATGTAATGAATGATAATGGAGGATACTTATTTGAAGATGGTGATTCAGGAGAAGTTTCTTTGAGCAAGTGACCTGGGGAATGGGAGGAACACTCCTGCTAAAGTGCTGGGTGCTTAAGGACTGCAGGAACAGAAGCAGATGTGGTCAGAGAGGACAGGGACTTGAAACATCAGTGAAAAAAATAATTTAAATGCTTTTCTATGTCACTATTGTTATTTCCTTTTTATAATGCTGTTTTTAATGTCAAGGTATTTATATGTGATTTTAGATGGTTATATGGATTTTCTAGGTCCTTTGGGTTATGATTCACCTATGTTAAATTTATCTCGAGATTCAGTGTGTACTAAACAAGAGCAAAAAGAGTTGTGGGTGTTGGTGTTTGTGCACATGCAAGCATTATTTCCAGAATTATTCCTCTTTCTTAGTTCCATAGGGAATATGTTCAAAAACAAAGTTCTTGGGAATTATGCTCTTCTTTATAATTTTATACTAAAAACCATTCAAGGAATACTGAAGCAGTTAAGAAAGTATGGAGACATTTGCTTTTTAATCATTGCTGCTAGGTAGATGTGCTTTGAGTATACTGATGACTCAGGGACTTGATTAAGAAATAACCAGTATAAAGAAAAAATTAAAGGTACTGCTCATGGATCCAGAATGCTCAGGCTTTGGCTGCAGCATTACACTGCTGTCTTCATGAACTGTGTAAAACAGAAAGTATGATATTACTGTTTCTGTTTTCCAGCTGGAAATACTGAAGAATAGAAATAGGTCCCTCAATGACAGTCCATAATGGTATGCCACACAACTCTGCACGTTGTCAGTTTTAATTCATGATCACACCCCTCAGAAGGGCACTCTGAGAAGCAGGGCAGTCCTACCATGCTTATCTACTAAAGTCATTTTCCCACATTCAGACTTGACTCATGCATTTTTCCTCTACGTACTTTCTCAAACTTTCTGCATATCTTCTGTTTCCTGCACTCTGGATCAGCCAGAATGGGCTAGAATATGCTGTAGCAACAAATTATCCTCAAATCTCAGTGGCTTTGTACAACAATATTTCTTGTTTATTTCATATGTCCTTTGTGGGTTGGCACAGAGTCACTACCCATTAAAGTAACTCAGAGATCCAAGCAGCCACCTGCTAGTTACTATGCCAAAGAAAAAAAGAGTGTTCTGGAAGGTCTTGCACTCACAATGAAATGTTTCAGGCTGGAAGTGATGGCCATCATTTCTCAGTGGACGGAAGTAATCACATATCCATCATGAGGAGGCCATGAAGTGTAACTGTATTTTGGACCCCAAAACCTGGGTGGCAGGAGAGGCATCCACAACTATTTGGCAAACATCTCTAATGACTAGCACACATTCTTATCTGGTGATTCACTTTATACTTCACTGAGAAAATTGAAGCATTCTCCAACCACCCAACACCCCCCACACCCTACAAACAAACAAACAAACAAACAAACCCTGGAATTTACTCATCTGTCTATTACCATATTTACCATCCTATCTGAATTTGTATCTTTTTTTCCTTCCAATGTATTTCAAGATAGGAAGCATCTTTTCTCCTATCTTAATGTTTTTGATCACATACTGTTGTCAAGAAACAAACTTTGTGCACCTACAATGGTGTCCTAGAAAATGGTTTTAACAGCTGGCTCTCGGGGGGGAAAACCCAGGCTTGATTTTTACTGAATGTGCAGCTGGGAAGGGATGTGCACAGTAGCTGCTCATGAGCAGATATGAAGCATCTCCTGCACATCACTGGTAGTTATTTATAAAATAGACTCATACACAATGTGTGTCTATTTTATAACAGTGCTTGTATTAAACATATTTATATATGTATATGTGTGTCTATGCATACATATGAGCATATACATTTTAGTAAAACTTGATTTCTTTCTTTTTACATTAATAATAAAATGGTTCAGCTGGGCTCGGTGGCTAAGCTTGTAATCCCGCACCTTGGGAGGCTGAGGTGAGTGGATTGCCTGAACCCGCGGGTTTGAGATCCATCTGGGCAGCGAGACCTCATCTGTACAATAAATCAAAAAATCAGCTGGGCGTGGTAGCGCATGCCTGTAATTCCTGCTACTTGGAAGGCTGAGGCGGAAGGATCGCCGGAGCCCAGCAGGTCGAGGCTGCAGTGGCCGGGAGCGGCCACTGCACTCCAGTCTGGGCGACAGAGTGAGACTCCAACTCAAAAATAAATAAATAAATAAATAAAATAAATAAATAAAATGGTTTTACTATCCCTCCTCAAGCCCCACAGCAGCTCTAATGGATTGCCTTACCTCACTTGGGAGACTGCTGCTCTAGACACTTCAAGTTTTTTCTCCTTTGATTTTCCAACCCCTCTTCTGCATCATCTGCTTCTTCCTCTTGTTTCATAATTTTGAGTGTACTGACAAACTGTTGTGTACTCTAGCATCTTACATTGCTAAAGATTGTCCCTTGATCTAGCATTCCCCTTTATCAACAGCTGCTCCATTTTTCAATTCCCCATCATAGCAAAACTATTTAAAGAGACATCTATATACATGCTTCTCCACTTTCTCCTCTTTCATTCCATCTTCAGCCTACCCTATTGTGACTTCCATCCCCACCGCTCTGTTGAAATTGCTCTTGTCATTGTCATCAGTGATATCCATGCTGTCAAATCTAGTGGATAATCTCTGTCCTCGTTTCACTTGACCTCTTGGTGGTGGTTGACATAGTTGACTACTCTATCCTCCTTAATATGCTCTTCTCTTTTAGCTTCTGCGTTAATACACTCTCTTAGTTGTTTGCTTGGTCTCCTTTGTTGAGCATTTTTCTGTGGTTCAGGAAATAGATCTCGTCCCCTTTCTGTACTTGTGCTATTTCCTGAGGTGATCTCATTCATTTCCAGGCCTTTAAAAACCAGCTGTGTGCTGTCAACTCTCACAGGGAATTTCTTTGCTTCACTTTCTCTTCTGAGCTCCAGATGTATGTTCAGTTCTCTCTTGCTATTTACACCTAGAGATTTCATAGGTTTCTTAATGTCTACAGCTCCAGAATTGAACTCTTCATTTCTCCTGATTCCCTTCTCTGCTATTCCTGTTTTGACCCAGTTTTCCTTATTTAAAAATATAAGAAATTGTTTATTTAGTTATTAATTCCAGAGATCTAGAAGACATCCTTAATTTCTATCCTTTCTTCATCTCTCATATCTAATCCATAAGTGCATCTTTTTGTTCTACCTATAAAATATGCATATTATCTGCCCAGTTATTTCTGTCTCTACCTTAACCAAGACTATTATCACTTTTCTCCTAGACCAGTGGTCCCAGCCTTTTTGACATCAAAAGGACTGGTTTTGTGGAAGACAAATTTTCCATGGACCAGGGTGGGGGGTGGGGGGGATAATTTAGGAATGATTCAAGCACATTGCATTTATTGGGTATTTGTTTCTATTATTATTACTTTGTAATGTAAGCATATATAGTAAATATATAATGAAATATAATGTAAATATGTAACATATAATGTAACTATATATATGATGAAATATAACATAATATATAATGAAATAATTATACAATAATTATGCCACCAGAAACAGCTATACATTTGAAGCACATCAATTCACTTACCACTCACTGATAGTGTGTTGATATATGTCTGCAAGCAGTTGATATATTATGGCCTCTGTGCAGTCACACCTCACTGCTAACATTAATTTGTATTTGCAGCCACTCCCCAGTAGTAGCATCCCTGCCTGAGCTCCACCTCAGATCGTTAGGCATTAGATTTTCACAAGGAGTACACAACCTAGAATACTTGCACACACAGTTCACAATAGGTTTGTGCTCCTATGAGAAACTAGATCTAACAAGAGGTGGATCTCTGGCAGTAATGTGAGTGATGGGAAGCAGCTGTAAATACAGATGAAGCTTTGCTCCCTTGCCTGCTGCTCACCTCCTGCTGTGTGGTCCAGTTCCTAACAGGCCACAAACTGATAGCAGTTGGAGGATTGGGGACCCCATTCTAGACAGTTGTAATAGCACTTTAATAGGATTTTCCACATTCACATTTGCCTTTTTTCAATCCAAGCCTGATATTATAACAAAAAGTGATTTTTATAACATGTGAATCAAGTTATTTTTCTTCCCTTGAAATCCTCCAGTGCACTCCATTCCAGATTTCTTACAGTGACTTCCAAGGTTCTGTGTGATCAGCCTTCTTCTTCATCCTCATCCCACATTACTCTGTCTGACTCTTGTGTGCTAGTAAAATTGTTTTCTTTTTATCCCTATAGTAGACTGGTCTTTTTTCTCAGTGCCTTTGCTTTTTTGTTTCACTTTCTGGAAAGTTCTTTCCCTAGGTTGTTACATGTCTGGTGCCTTCTTTTTCTGAAAATTTCACCTTAAATGTCATTTCCTTAGAGAGTCCTTCCTACTCTGTGAGATTTCCTACTGATTTGTTTTTGTCTTAGTGCTTAACACAATTTTGGATTATTTTCCCTATTTATTTACTTGATTTTGTAGAAAGCTCTGTGAGGGCAGGGACCTTATTTCTATCTGGTTTTTGGTAGGTGCTCAATAAATACATGTTGAATGAAAAAATACATATACATATATAGAAGGGTAAATCTTCTTGTCTGCATATCATATATATGGTAGTTATTGAATGAAGATAGAATAGGAAAGCATCTCAAAAATGGTGGGCAGCACATTACTAGGTGGACAGGTTAATGGGTTAATCATGTGTTACTCCTTTCTTTAAGACTCAGCCTAAAACTTGGAGGGATCATATCAAATTAAACTTTATAGAGGTAAATGTAAAATTCTTTGCTTTGGTTAAAAAGAAATCTGCATTATACATGATCAGGGAACTCTGGCTTGATACCAATTCATATGTCAAGACCTAAGGAGCTAAATCTGGTTTCTGAAAACTTAATGCAGTCCTAAACTGCAGCAATAATTCCATATATTTGTATGATGGAAGGAATTGTTTTACATTATCCTCCTCCAGTGACACCAATAGGATTATTACAACTTTTAGAACTGTAGTTGAATACCTCATTTATTCATCCATGCATTTATCTACCATTTTCTGAGTATATTCTATACAGTAGTATTATAGTCATGAACAGAATTGTCATGGATATTGTAGTTGTGGAACTTAATGTCTAACTCCAGAAGAGAAGTAAGTTCTCTTTTAGTGAAAGTATTGAAGCACAAGCCAGTTTGCCATTTATTGAGAGGCAGTGTGGTCTAGTGGTTAAGAACTCATACTCTGGAGTGGTGGGATGCTAGAGCCTAGTGGCTGGAAGTTCCAGTGCCAATATTTACCAGCTGTGTGAGTTGGGCAAATTGTTAAAATATCTCTGTTCTTTAGTAGACTCATCTATAAACTGGAGATAATAGTACTATGCATAAAGTTATGAGAAGTTAGTTAATGTGTATAAATAACCTAGAGCAGTACCTGGTCCATAGGAAGCACTTAATAAGTAGATGATAAGCAATAAGTTAATAAGATTGTGTTTTTAAGAGGGCCAATGACTGGAAGAGAGATTCAGGGTGAGAAAAAGTGGTCATAGCCTAAATTATGATTATTTTGTTTATATTAAAATTTTAGTAATATGTACTAATTATATTCATATGTATTAACATGTTTATATTACTAGTCTGAGGTTGAACTTGAAGATCTTGATTGTAGAGCTTGATGACATACATTTATTTATTTATTTAGAGTTGGAGTCTCACTTTGTCACCTAGACTGGAATGCAGTGGCATGCTCATTGCCACTGCAGTCTTGACCTGCTGGGCTCAGACGATGATCCTTCTGTCGCAGCCTTCTAAGTAGCTAGAACCACAGGCACATGCCACCGCACCCGGCTAATTTTTTGATTTATTGTAGAGACGAAGTCTTGCCAAGTTGCCCAGACTGGTCTTGAACCCCTGGGCTCAGGCAGTCCTCTCACCTCCTCCTCCCAAAGTGCTAGGATTACAGGCATGAGCCACCATGCCTGGCCAACATTTGTTTTATTTAGTTTTCTATTTTAGGCTAGGGAAATACGAATCCTGTTTAGAAATGACACTGGTAGTACTCCCCAAACCCTAGTGCTAACAAAAATCCCCACACTTTTGGAATTAATGCAATTGTAACTGTTCATAAATATGTATCTTTGCTTTGGTTTTGTTTCAGTGGCAGCTGAAATATCCTAAACTCATTCTCCGAGAAGCCGACAGTGTATCCGAGGATCTCCATAAAGAGGTTCAAGAAGCTTTCCTCATACTGCACAAGCATGGCTGCTTATTTCGGGACCTGGTTAGGATCCAAGGCAAAGATTTGCTCACACCGGTGTCTCGCATCCTCATTGGCAATCCAGGCTGCACCTACAAATATCTGAACACCAGGCTCTTTACAGTACCCTGGCCAGTGAAAGATTCTGATATAAAATACATTGAGGCTGAAATAGCTGCTGCTTGTCAGACCTTCCTCAAGCTCAATGACTACCTGCAAACAGAAACCATCCAGGCTTTGGAAGAACTTGCTTCCAAAGAGAAGGCTAATGAGGATGCCGTGCCAGTGTGTATGGCTGCAGATTTCCCCAGAGTTGGCATGGGGTCATCCTATGATGGACAAGATGAAGTGGACATTAAGAGTAGAGCAGCATACAATGTAACTTTGCTCAATTTCATGGATCCTCAGAAAATGCCATATCTGAAAGAAGAGCCTTATTTTGGCATGGGGAAAATGGCAGTGAGCTGGCATCATGATGAAAATCTGGTGGACAGGTCAGCGGTGGCAGTGTACAATTATAGCTGTGAAGGTACAGTCTGCTGTGGAAAAAAGCAGTCCTGAATGTAATATAACCAGAGTTGTTTAGGCATGTTTGCATGTGTGTGCTCATGTGTGTGTTATGTGTGCTTTTTAGGCTTGTCACTCCTGTATATCTACAGAATATACCTCATTCTCATTTAGCTATGCTATCTTGCTCATTGTTACACTGTATTCAGAATATTTTTAAGTGTAAGCACTACTGTCATTTTGTCTTTCCCATGCCCAGGAGAGCAGCATCTTGGGTTTCATACAGCCAACTGTCTTTCTCTAAAGCTCAGAGTAGATTGTACAGTTGCTATAATTAACTTGCTGATAAAGGGCCGGGAAAACAAAAATCTGTCAAATCTTTCCAGGTTCCCACAGGTGCACATTTCCAGTCTTGCCAAAATATTTTATTGTGGTTGACATCACTATCTTGATGGGTGTGATTTGTCAAATATAGACTTGTTCTTGACTTCATACAGTTTTTACTACTGTCCTTCCTTGCCAGAAGCAATTGAGTTGGGTTTTATAAGCAGACAGTCCTGTATTTTCAGGAAACCATGTAGCCCCCTACCCAGTTTTTCAGTTTTAGACCCCTTGGATTCCTGTGGTAAACTTGTTCTTACATTTCTGAAATCTAGTCCCCTAGGAACAGAGATCCTAGGTTACCTTTTAGTGGCCTATCGAAATTTTTCTTTTGTTGTTTTGTTTTTGTGATTTTAGGGTCCCCATTATTTCTCAGAACAGGATCACAAAAATGGTAGTTTTACATATTGAGGACAGCATGATCATTGCTGATTTTCTTTTGTGCCTGATTATTTGACAAAGGAATACAAAACATAGCATTAACTCTCTTATCTGCTATATTGAAAGATGTTTAGAAAACCAGAGTTGTAGATGTCCCATCAGTGAATGACTGGAACTTTTAAGGGTCATTGTTTTCTGACAACTCTAGTTGTTTAACTGGATTTTGTTGTTGTTTTACTTGTTTTTTGTTTTCTAAAATGACTGTTTTGGAAAAGGAACTTAAGGTGAAAAAAATCTCATGGTACTCTTTGAATTTCTTACAGTTCCCTAGTTTCAAAAATGTCCTTAGGATAACTATTATCTCTTCTAACTTTACCCTATGTCTTTAGTCCAATACAAGGAACTGTTTTGGTGGTTGGAAATATCACCAGTTTCTCTGGTATCTCAAATAATGATGCTGACCCAAGAAAATCGCTTGAAGGGATTCCATGCTGTCCTAATGGAAAGAACCTAAATCCTCTGATCTTTAATAAGGACTTGCCAGGGATTTAAGAACTATCACATCCAAGAAGTCTGATGTGAACGAACAATGGAGTTTGTTAGTTTCTTTCTCAAGGAGACAATTCTCTGAAACTGAAGCAGTGGTATGTGATAGCATAGACTGCTACAAAGGTGTCTTTGTGTTCGCACTTGCTCTCAGCCCACAGTTTAATAGTCCTATTGTACTCCCTGCGCGTGGGTGATCGAGTAGTTTTTGAAACCTAGAATATCTTTCAGAAAGGATTTTAAATTTTTAATGAATAGTTTATATAGTTGGAGTAGTTAAGACTGATAAAGTATACAAATATAGATTATATATAAATATAGGAATGTTTATACTTGCAACTATTACCTGAAAGAGGTATTAGAATTAGAATCTGTAAGACTAGTGTACATAATTCCTTTGTTTTCTTAACCCCAGAGATTCCCAGAACTCTATCTAATAAAAATAGCAATACTGAGGGTGCTCATTTACTGGGTACCTCATATGTGCCAGGTACTGTCATAAACATTTTCCATGTATTGACTCATTTTATCCTCTTCACGGCCACCCAAAGAATGAAGTAGTAACAAGGTACTAATGTTATCCTTACTTTACAGATGAGAAAACTGAGGCACAGAAGGATGATTAACTTGTTCCTTGTTTTGTAGTGAGTAATTAGCAGAGCTAGGATTTGAATGCAGACATTTTGGCTTCAGAGTCTAAACATCTAAGGTTGCATGCGTTATGAGCAGGTATTTACTATCCAGCAGTGTAACTGCCTCGAGGATTTGTGTTTATAAAATGTCTACCTTCAGGAAAGGTTAAGGAAATGTTCTACTTGCTTTTCCTTGTAGGTCTTGACACCTTTGTTTCTCCCTCCAGCTTCACCTCTCCCCCACATCTGTGTAGCTTTCTGGCTTTCAAGCACATACTCTCAGATGATTGGAATATGTTAGAACAGCTTAATCTAAACAGAACCTTCCTCTAGGTCTCTGGCTATGTATGGTTTTGGGTCACATGGTGTACCAAGCATGTGCCCTGAAATTCTGGTGGGTGCATTTCTTCCAGGTGATTTTTTCCACGTAACAAATGATATATTTTTAGTTCTCTGATCTTCTTATAATCCTGCCAGAACTGTGGTAAAGGTAGACTTGAAGAACAGAGCCATTTGGTTTAAAGTCACGGTTTGAAGTTGGGAAGGGCTAAAGGAGCCACAGAGAGTGGTCACTTCAGAGGACTATACTGATATCTGTGTTCTTGAACTTGTCTCTGTAATGTTTTCTGTGTCCTCGAATACGTCCGTCAAGCAGTTGCTAAGGCAAGTTCAATTAGCTGTTCTAAACCGAATGGGAACTCCAAAGGTAAATCACATGCCTTCCTTGCCTTGAGAGGACAGGTGAGGTTAGGGGTGCTCTTTTGATTATAATTATGAAATGATAAAACATTAGGAGTGAGACTTTTTTGGAAGTCTGGAATAGACTTTGGAATTACCTCGTTATAGCCTCTCATTTTACAGATGAAAACACTGAGAAAGGAAGTGGCTTATCCAAGGTCATATAGTTCCCTAGTGACAAGAGCAGGGATATAAGTTGGAGAATGTTGCTTGCTACTGGAGAGCTTCACATATAACGCACTGGGAATTCAGGTGCAGAAGTGATTGCTTCCTGCTGAAATTAAATTCCATTGAAGCTTAAGATCTTTCAGGACTTTGCTTTCAATACCTTTTCCCAGGGAAATCTTCTTGTGGATTTATAATGAGCCAATCATCCCTCTTTGGTTTATTTTCATGAGTAGAGGTCATTGAGAAGTAATTTGTATAGGATACGTGTCATTATATACTAAATTCTTGGGCTTTCATATGCAATTCTAGTTAATAGATATCTCTAGTAGGAAGATTGAGATGGTACAATTTTTAATCAGGAATGGCTTCAGGGAACCATATGTAAATAGGCAGACTATTTGATTTTCCTATTTCAGTTTTGGCGGCAATTGCTTGTTACTCCTAGCTATAAAAACGAATTTTAGCAAAGATAGCATTAAAAACCCAATGTTTAATATGGTCCAACACCTTGTTCTTTGACTGGAACAGCTTCAAAAACATCACTTAGACAGTAACTTTTGGTTACCATTTTTGTTTCTTTATTTGGCAGGAAGCATTTTTTGTGAAACTGTCTTTATAGAAAAACAATTTTTAAGATTTTTAAATAGTGCCAAATATTGCAGATTCTTGACATTATTTTTTTGGTATCCTATGAAGGACCAAGAAGTTTCACAAAAGGAAGAGAGACCAATCTGTGTTTCCTGTTGAGTATATGATAGGTTAGAAAGTAGGAATTTTGCAATACTTTTCTTGGAATTCTAGGATTCCCATTTTGTCTTTGATTTGGGAAACATTGAATCCTCTAAGGATGAAAATTTGTTGACATAATTCTTGAAGCTCTATTTTAAAATGAATGGTCATGTATTCCTTAGGTCATCACTGAGACTATCACTGAAAAGCTAGGTTGTAATTGCAGCTTGGAGTTTTGGAACATTTGTAAAAATGCTAAGCTACTTATTGTGTTCCTTAGCCTCCCAGCAGCCCCGTCTAAGATCTCAAAACCCATTTGACGTATATCTGTTTTATTGTATCATCCCATGTGTTATCAGTTATTTTTTGAAGTCACTTATACTGCTCAGTAAAACTTGTTTGGTCTAATAAGTCACTTTTTTTGCACTCATGTTATTATTTATTCATTTAACAATAGGAATCTACTATTTGCTAGGCCCTTGTCTAGATGCTGAACATATAACTGTGAACAAAACAGACAAAATTCCTGACTTCATCAAGCTTACATTTCAGCAAGGGGAGACAATAAATAGACAACAAAATAAAGATGTAGATTGTATGACAAGGGTGAAGGCTAGGCTTACAATTTTAAATAGGGAACTCAGGCAAGGCCTTATTTAGAAGGTATCATTTAAGCAAAGATTGGAAGGAGAGAAGGAGCCACTCAGAAATTTAAAGGAGGGGGCAGGGAACAAAGAGAAGAGGATAGGAAGTGCAAAGGCAGAGAGAAGGAACATGACTGGAATGTTTCAGAAGCAACTAGTGTGGTTGGAATTGAGTAAGGGAAGAGGAAAAGAAGTGAAGACAGAGGGGCAAGGGTATGGGTAACCAAAGATAGGGCCTTGTAATATCATACTACATTGTACTAGGTTTAGATTTGGAGTAAGATTGGGAGCCATTGCAGACTTTTGGAAAGAATAAGAGAAGCAACACTGGAAATGGGAAAGCTTAAAGGGGCCATCGAAGTAATCCAGATTAGAAATGATGGTCTAAATTAGAAGAGGCAGAGATGGTGAGAAATGTATAAATACGGTCCCATATCTTTTTACCAAAAATAAAATGGCAGGGTTTCAGCACCAATGAAAAAGGAGTGACACTCTCCCATTTGCCAAGGGAAGGCTAAGCCAACAAGAATGACTGAATTTTCCCCCTCTCTGAATATCTTTATTCAAGTATAATTGACATGCATTATACTACGTATATTGCACAATTAGAGTCTTATAAGTTTTAAGATGCCTGTGAAACTGTTCCCACAGTCAAGATACTGAACATACCCATTTTCTCAGAAATGTCCTTGTGCCTCTTTGCAGTTCCTCTTCCTACCAGATGTGTTTTCTGTCACTAGATTAGCTGGCATTTTCTAGCATTTATATCGATGGAATTATATATCTGCCACCATTTTTTTGTCTGTATTCTTTAACTTAGCATAGTTATTTTGAGATTCACCCATATTGTTGTATCAATAGTTTGTTCCTTTTTTTAAACTCTTTTTATTGTGATAAAATACATATAAGATTTACCACTATAACTATTTTTAAGTATATAGTTCATTGGCATTAAGTACATTCACATTGTTGTGGAACTATGATCACTTTTCATCTTCAGAATTTTTTCATCATCACACATTGAAACTTTGTATCCATTAAATAGAAACTCCCCATTTCTCCTTTCCCCTTCCCCTGGTGAATACTTTTCTACCTTCTACTCTCTCTAGGTCCCTCATGTAAGTGGAATCATGTAATATTTGTCCTTTTGTATCTGGATTATTTCACTTAATATAATGTCTTCAAGATTCATTCATATTATGGAATTTCATTCCTTTTTAAGACTGAATAATATTCTATTGTAGGTATAGCCCTCATTTTATCAGTTCATCTGTTGGTGAATGTTTGTTTCCAACTTCTGGCTATTGTGAATAAAGTTGTGGTAGACATCAATATACAGATATTTGTTTGAGTCTCTGCTTTAGGTTCTTTTGTGTATGTACCCAGAAATGAGATCAAATGATTATTCTATGCTGACTTTTTTTAGGAATCATTTGCATAGCTACTGCAGTATTTTACACTCTGAACAGCATTGCACAAGGTTTTCTTTGTTTTTGTTTTTGTTTTTTGAGTTGGAGTCTCACTCCGTTGCCCAGGTTGGAATGCAGTGGCATGCTTCACGGCCACCCCAGTGTTGACCTGTTGGGCACCAGCGATCCTTCCGCCTCAGCCTTCCAAGTAGCTGGAACTACAGGCATGTGCTACCATGCCTGGCTAATTTTTTGATTTATTGTAGAGACAAGGTCTCACCATGTTGCCCAGGCTAGTCTCGAACCCATGGGCTCAGGCAATCCTCTCACCTTGGCCTCCCAAAGTGCTGGGATTACAGGCTTGAGCCACCGTGCCTGGCCTGCACAGGAGTTTTAATATCTTCATATCTATGCTAACACTTAATGTTTTCTGTTTTTTTGATAATAGCCCTCTTAATAGGTATGAGTGTTATCTCATTGTGGTTTTGATTTGCATTTCCTTAACCATTAATGATGTTGAGTGTCTTACCGCGTTTCTGTTAGTCATTTTCATATCTTCTTAGGAGACATGTCTACTTAAGTTCTTTGTCCATTTTGGAATTGTTTTTTTAAAGTTGTTGAGTCTTATAAGTTCTTTGTTTATTCTGTATATTCAGTTATATGATTTGCAAATATTTACTCCAAGAATAGCTGAATGTTTAGTGATATATTAATGCAATGAGCAAAGGATAAGAGAACAAATTAGAGTGGAATAGACTTTATTGTCTAT
Source organism: Carlito syrichta (assembly GCF_000164805.1). Lineage (NCBI taxonomy): Eukaryota > Metazoa > Chordata > Mammalia > Primates > Tarsiidae > Carlito > Carlito syrichta. Next base: position 247,282 of record NW_007253864.1, on the reverse strand, counting down.
GACATTAATTGGGCATTTAACTTCTGTACTATTAAACAATATCATTCGTATTGATATTAGTTAGTGGAACCTTAGGCAAGTTGCATAAATTCTTTGTAACTCAGTTTTCTGATCTGTAAAATAGTGATGAGGAAAGTACCCAAATTCAGGGTTGTGAGGATTAAATACGTGTAAAGTGCTAAGAACATAACAGCAGTATTTAGGACATAGTAAGCATTCAATAAATGTCAGTTGTTTTTAGTTTTATTAAAATTATACATTCACATTTTTAAAAGCCAAATATTTCCATAAGGTTTGTTAAGAAAAAACAACAGTTATTAATATGCATGTCTTCTCATTTTCATTTTTATGTGGCAATCATTTCTGCTCTTTCAGTTAATGCTTTTGATAGTTATAACATGCTTTTATTATTTTGAGCATTACATATTGGCTTCCTGATATGGAAGGTGAAGATTTACTTAGCTCCCTTTTTTCTCTCTGTTCACCTATACATGTACACTCTGCTGATTCCCCTATATTCCATATAGATTTATTATAGTTTTGATATCTGCTTTCAGTCTTTATAGTTATCATATACATGAAAATGCTATCCAGGCTTGTCATAAACTGTGATCAGTTTTCCTTTTCTTTTCAACTTTTCACTTTTTCTTGTAATAATAGTGGTCTTGAGTTTTGCATGTTTGTATGGTTTTCTACACAGCTATGACTGATTAAACGCCATGCTCTACCAGTTGTCTAAATCTCCTCTCTAGAACTTCAGAACCATCAGACATTTTGTCTGTTTTAATTTCTTAAAGAACTGTCTTCCAGAGTCTCTTCTCTCTCATCCTCTAATCTGGATTGGTTATGTTCTATGCCTGACGCACAGCCGTCCTGTTTTGTAATATCTTTTCATCATAATCCAGTGAATTCCCTTGACCTCTCTCTTTTATTTACTCTTCAGTTTCCTACATCCCATATCTTGCTGTCTCCTGATTTTTAAAAAAAATTTTATTTTGGTGAGGCATGTCCTACAATGATTTCTTGAGAAAGAATGCTTATGAAGCAAAAGTTTGAGACCTTGAGTATCTTAAATTATCTTTATTCTACGTTGAAATATGTAGGTACTTTGCATATGAAAATCTTATTATGAAATAATTTTTTCAGAATTTTGAAAAAATTATATTCATGTTAAGAATTTGATTTTTTTGGTAAGTGTTTATGTCACTTTTTCACGTTGGATAGTCATCCTATTTCACAGTGATTTTTAAAAATCTATTATACTGGCATTGTGGAGGCCTTTCAGTCTGAAATTCATGCCCTTCAATTGTTGGGCATTTTCTTGAATTACTTTATTTCTTCCTCTCCAGTTTTCTCTTCTCTCTGGTTTCCATATGATTTGGATGTTGAACTTTCTGGACTCTTCCTCTAGGTTTCTTATTTATTCCCTTATTTTCAATCTTTGTTTATTTTATTTTAGTCTGATTTCTAGGATATTTTCTTAGCTTTATCTCCCAACCGAGCTATTGAGTTTTAATTATTGAACTATAACATACATCATAAACATACAGCTTGAATAATTGCCACAAAGTGAACATACCTGTGTACCTAGCACCCAGATCAATAAACAAAACGTATCAGTATCCTAGAATTGTGCCCTTCTAGTTACTTCTCCATGATAGTAAACTGTCCTGACTGCTAAGGCCATAGGTGAATAATTTAATGGATTTTTGAATTAGATTTGTAAGCATTTTAAAGACATAATTTTTGTCTTCATCCTTCTTTGTATCTGCATGTAGTGTAAGTATTTGTTGCCTCAAATCAGTAAGGATTTGTTGTTCTTGAGACATTGAGACTATTTCTACTTTGTGGCCACTGTCCAATAACTCTCTGATTTCTGCAACTGCAGTTTCTGTTTAGTAATAGGATTCTTTTGATAACAAAAGCAGATTCTGGATCTAAAGAGGCCTAATTTAAAAAGGTTAGGAATCATCTCACTTAGTACTAAGACCAGGGGGTCTCACTGACTTCAAGCGGACCTTGTTTCAACAGTAATGGTATGATCAGTTTCCAGTTTCTTCCCCTTCATCTTTTGTCTATTCTTCAGCTCATTGCCACCAAACAACTGCTCCTAGCCTTTGTGGCAGCCCTCTTTTTGAGATTTGGGAAGGAGAGAAACTGGGTATTGGATGTGTACTTTGAACCTTGGATAAAGCTTTACCTGAAGATAGATGAACAAATGACGATCCTCTTTTGATTAACCCAGTTTGATTCTGGTCTTCTGTGTTATTTACAATGTAAGGGTTTCCTGTGTGTCTCTACAACTCTCTTTTTACCTTCCTCAGCTTACCCAAGTAATTATAACCTCTATTGTTAGAAGCTCTGGTTTGGAGAATGTCTTGTTTGAGAAGTGTCTCTGCTTTCCTTTCCACATTTTATATTGTACTTCAGATAATGTAGTGATTTTGAAGCTTTAGCCAGGGGCCCCCAAAGCAATTTTTCTCTCCTTTTCCTACTTTCGATTTTCTCCCAAGTTCATGAAACATGATGTAATGAGGCTCTCCTATGTATGTGAATATTTTTATCTTAAAATTTTTTCCCCCAAATGCTTAATCTGAAAGCTGACAGAGCCAGACATCATGTTGAAGGGCTTTAGATTTTTCTGTAAAGACTTTTCAATATTTTGCCTGAAATCTCAGAAAACTTATAATTAATTTTACAATTTATCTGTGTCAAGGGACTACATTCGTCCTGAATTGCTTGTTTCGAGGCATCTGAGAGCAGCTTCTTGTTATAGATTCTGAGCTGCAACTGATGAGTCCCACCATCCCCTTCAAACTTTTCTGAATTCTCCATTTTTTCAGACCATTCATTCCTCTGTGGCTGAGAAAGAAAATGCTCTGTGTCAGCAGCAGCTTGACTCCTTGTTCCTCACAAGCAATCAAGGAAAAGCATTTCTAAATGGTAAAACTCCACAGAGAGGCTTCTTCTTGACTACCCTTTCTCTCCTAGGGATATAATCCTTCAGTGGTGTTTCCCAAATATTCTCTGGTTTCTACAGTATCCATCTACCATTGCTTTGGGAACCAGTCCAAAAAAAGTATACTAAGTATGCACACAGAGGCTTGTGGCCTCCAGAGGGGTCATTCTGAAAGCAGATCTGACCTATGAAAATGGCTTTAGTGTCTGTCATTGTCCTCAGTATGTCTAGATTCTTTACTGTGATTCACAGTGCCCTCCATGTCCTGTTCTCTACCCACTTCTCTAACCTCTTTTTTTGCAAGTCCATATCATCCATATGACGTTCTTGCAACCCAGGATTGATTGTGCCCTTACACACACATCATGCCATTTCCCTCCAGGAATGTGTCTTCCCAATTTTGAAGTGTTGGATTATCACAAGTTCCCAATCTTACATTTTCCTTTTTCACCTTCTGTCTCCCTCCATTTAAAAAAAAAAAGTCTCAGACATTGGAATGTCAAAGGTCAGCACTGGACAAATAAGGCATCATTAGGCTCTATATTCCAGCTGACCATCTAGAACTTTTGGGTTTCTCTTACCTCAAGATATGGGACATGGATAGGAAGGGACCTGCTACTTAATTAAGCCCGCCTAGATGTGTATGAGGGAACAGAGAAAGTAATTGCAAGAGTGGAAATCTCATATATCTTAGGTCTTAATATGAAATAGAGAATAAGAAATGAGGCTTTTTTTTAGTGTGGTGATGATGAATATATACTTACATACGAGGGAAGTTCTTGACATACAATATTATGTATGTAATTAAAGTATGGTACCAAATTTTTTGCAATATGCTTTATTTGATAAACACTATAGTCTCTACCATCATATTCTGGCTTCTCTGTTTCCTGTATAGCAGGGGTTACATATAGTTTTATGAAAGTAAACAAAATATCTGAAGCATTTACCCTTTATTAAATGAAATTAATTTTTCTCAAAAATGAGTTATCCTAAAACATTGAATTGGTTAATTGGGGGGGGGGCTGGACATTTTAAACTTAATAGTCTTTTGAATTTTGTCACATTTTTTATTTATTTAATAGTTTGGTTAGTGGCCAGGCAAGGTGGCTCAACCTATAATCCCAGCACTTTGGGAGCCCAAGGCTAGAGGATTGCCTGAGCCCAGGGGTTCGAGACCAGCCTGGGCAATTTGGTGAGACTTCCTCTCTACAATAAAATCACAAAAACTAGCCGGGTGTGGTGGCGTGCATCTGTAGTTCCAGCTACTTGGAAGGCTGAGGTGGAAGGACTGTCTAACCTCAGCAGGTTGAGGTTGTGGTGGCTGTAGTGTGCCACTGCATCTCCAGCCTGGGCAACAAGAGTGAGACTCCAACTCAAAAAAAAGAAAAGTTTGGTTAGTGAGAGCTGGGAATGCACCAGCCACACTGAGAACACTGAAAATGTTTTCAATTTTACTGAGGTTTAAAGGCAAGTAGGAACCTGTTGCCTCTGCTTGTTTCCAAAATAGCATGGGGCAAGAGTAATCAGTTACAGTTGCTGTAGATAATTACAAATTGATTTCAATGAGAATGTAAGAATACCATACTTAAGCAATAAAAATATTATCAGATATACAACCTTCCTCCCTCCCCAGCCCCAAAAGGGGAAAACCCATCTCCAAAACATCATTGTAATGAGCACATTTCAAAGGTGCTGGTTTTATGGGAGACATCAAGAAACAGATTGCAGTTGCTGCCTTTGATTGTTGTTCAGGACTTTATTGGTGCTAGATTGAGAAGAGTACCAGGATGAAAGATAGAGAGGAAAGTAGGCAAACAGCCTATTATCCTATAAAGATGACCACTTAGTAGAAGTTCACATGCAGTGACCTTAAAACTATCTGAAAGCCATGGTCTTTGTAGTTTTAAAATCTTTTTTTTTTTTTTTGAGGTTAGATTATAGTCCCTTTCTCTCTCTTTCTCTCTCCCCCCCCACCTCCTCCTTCCCTTCCCCCTTCTCTCCCTTTCTCCTTCTCTCTCTCCCTTCTTCTTTCTCTCTTTTTTTCTCTTTCATCCCTTCTTCCTTCCTTCCTTCCCTCCTCCCCCCCTTCCTTCCTCTCTATCTCTTTTCTCCCTTCTTCCTTCTCTCCCTCCCTCCCTCTCTCTTTCTTTCTTCTATGAATAGTCTTCGGTGATACAAGTGACATATGAAAAACCTTAAAATATTTCTATTATTTTTTCATGTACTATTTGCTGTATCTGTTGTCTTTGGTTATCACAAATATAAACATTCAGTTTTTCATGTTAGTATTCTTTTGCCAAATTGATCTGGATATCAGCTTAATTTAGCATTAATTGCTTTATGTTGTGTGCTATCATTTGTCTTGTTATACTATTGGATGTTAGTCATATTGCATCATTATTGTTTTATGCAGCCTGAGCATTTCGTCTCATATGGATAGACATCAGATCACAAATATCAAGACTTTAGAACAGGGGCAAATGTTTTCTGTAAAGGGCCAGACAATAAATATTTTTGGCTTTGTGGGTCCTATAGTCTGTGTCTTAGCTACTTTGATGTTTTGTGTCAAAGCAGCCACTTATGTAAATGAATGGCCATGACTGTATTCTAGTTAAACTTTATTTAACAAAAGCAGGTCACTGGACTGATTTGCCTGTGGGATCTATGACCAAGCTCTGGAGCAAGGTTCACAGACTTTGTTGTAGGGTCTAGGCAGGCAGGTACTGCAGATGAGCAAAGTGAAGTGACTGTCTGGGGTCTGTGACTAGCAAAGACCACATACCTTGTCTAAAAAGGGCAGCTGTTTCTTACCTATAGTGGCTTGTGATTGGCTTAGTAATACCTGATCTTGTAATTCAGTAATGGCTGAGGATTTGGATTTTTATGTAAAGTACTTTTGTCAGTTGCCAATTTATTTAGATTTGTTAAGGAAATATTGTACTGGTCAAGCTATACACCGTTGTGAGTTCTTTTCTGATCCACAAGCTCTAGTTCAGCGACTTCTGTTATCTTCAAGTGTAACAATGTATATAAGTATGAACTGCCTATAGAATGCCATCAGGCATGGATAGCAACTATCTAGTGCTGATGCTGCCACTAACGCTTCTGGTGCCCATGAGATCATGACATTCTTTCTTGCTAAGCCTGTAGAAAGTTTCAGAAGTCTTCTCTACCAAGGCTCAGAAAAACCACAACCAACCAATCAGTTGTGTCCCATGATATGTAAGGTATTTGTTATCCCTACTTTGGAGGATTAAAAAAAAATGTTTTGTTTTGTTTTTTGGATTAACCTAGGAAAGGATTCAATGAACTTTTTATTATTATATGAAATTATTCTTTAAAAAAATCTAATTAAAAGATGCTCTTAATTAAAAGTATTTGAGAAAACATGTATTAGAACAGCAATTATGAAAAAAGTAAGATTCTATTAATATGGCAATATTAGATTTTAGATTCAAACTTAGGGGAGTGAAGAATATCCAAAGTAGGATGTGTCCTTAAAAGTCACTTAGCAGCATTCCTTTCTTGCAGAATCATGCACTTGAACTTCTGGCCTGTTCTTTTTCACCATACCTAGGACACAGTAATATGAATGAGTAGTTAAAAAGGAGAGCTGCATTTTTTCCTTTCTTTTCCTGCCTTTAACCCTTGTGTGCCGTTGCTGTAGTGCAAGATGTTCAGAATTTAGGGATTCTGTGTATGGGTATATGCCATCTGGGATGTATGAACTTTTGAATTGTTTACATAGTGTGTATACGATGCAACCTAAGTAAAACATACTTTGTTGTCAATTATGATGGCATAAAATTTTGCATCTTTTTTGTCTCCTTCGTTACTTCTTATTCTACCCTCTGCTAGTCTAAACACTTTTGTCTTTCAGGTTTGACCTTCTTTAGGTATTCGGCTCTAACTATTTATATCTTTATATTTAGATATTTTTATTTTTATATCTAACTTGTTGAACCCCTCCCTTCTTAAACTTCTTTAGCTTTGAGGACTGTACTACAGTGCCATGCTTTCTTATGTTCTTTGGTTTAATTTTAGGTATTTTTGTTTTTTCTTCCAAAGTACAATAAGGACTGAATGGTGTGAACTGAATAACGTTTTGTTTAATCAAGGAACTAGTATCAGGGTTCATTGAATGCTTTCTATGTGCTGGTCACTACGGCTTGAGTTGTGGATTAAATAGAAAAATGAACTCTGCTCTTGAAGACCAGAGTCTAATACAGCAGTTTAAAGTCTGATGGAATTTAAATTTAAAATGTCCCCTTGGTGTAGTAATCAGTAATGAGCATCTGCAGTTCCACTGGAAGTAAAGCTTCCTTGAAGGGGCACAGCTCTTTGTTTCAGTCACTGATACACTGATAGATCCTAAGTGCTTGGCACAATGACCAGTATATTGTAAGTGCTCAATAAGTATTTATTTATTTATTTTTGATACAAGGCCTCGCTGTATCATCCAAGCTCGAGTGCAGTGGCATGATCATAGGTCACTGCAGCCTAGAACTCCTGGGCTCAAGGGATCCTCCTACTCCACTAGCTAGGACTATGGCATGCAGCACCATACTCGGCTAATCTTATTTTATTTTTTCCTAGTAGAGATTGAGTCTTGCTATGTTCTACAGGTTGGTCTTGAACTCTTGACCTTAAACAGTTCTTCTGCCTTAGCCTCCCAAAGTGCTGGGATTCCAGGTGTAAGCCACTGCACCTGGCCAATAAATATTTCTTAAATGAACTTTTAAATATTTCTTAAACGTGGAGTTATTCCTGTAAGACTGTGATTATAGGCGAATCATAGTTTGTACCTTCTACTTCCTTTATGTGTGTCTTCCACTCTTATGCCCCAGAAAAGTCAGTCTTGAGTATCCTTCTAGAAATATTATATGTACTTTATTTTTTAGTATGAATTATAGCCTATTTTTTTATTTAAAAAATAAATCAGGTCATTTCATATCATTGCCTAATCATATTATTTTTAGCGGCTACATAGTCTTTTATAATCTGGACATATCATACTTTGTTTAATCAGAAACCTCTTGATGAATATTTAAGTTATATCTGACTTTTTGCTCTTGTAAACAATACTACAATAAATTTGCTTGCAGTGGTCATTTTATAACCCCTGAAGATAGGAATTTTAATATGCATTACTAAATGTGGAATTCCTATAAGGGTCAAAGAGTTTATACATTTGTAATTTTGGTAATATTGCCAAATTTTCCTCTACAACGAGTAGAAGTGTGCCATTTTGCTATACTCTTACTGCTAGAGTATTTTTCAAACTGTTTGATCTTTTCTGATTTGGGAGGTGAAAAATCTCTCTTATGATTCTAATTTACATTTGTGTGAATACATTGGAACAACTTCTTATAAGTTTATGAGCCAGTTTAATTTCCTTTTATGTGTTGTGCCTTTATAACATTTGCCCATTTTTTAACTTGTCTATTGATCTTTATTGTTAGGTAAGGAACTCTTTATATATTAGGAAAAACATTTCTTGGCTATTGTTGCTTATATATACTTCCATGTGCTTTATGGAAGCAGCTTTTGTAGTTACCAACCCCACTCATTTAAAAAACAATCCTATTGTGTTTTTAAATCTTGATTGTGTCAAATTTCTAGATGAATTTAATGAAATGTCATTTCCATAATGTTCAGTTTTATTTCCCAAGAAGCATGTCTCTACATCTGCTTAAATTTTTTGTATGCTTTTCAGTAGCATTTTAAAGTTTTTCTTCATGTAGACAATGCATGCATAACAGTCTTACTAGATAATTTAATAAATGGGATGTTTGTTTATATTTATAGAGGTTAATAATTACTGCGATTTAATTTTGTAGCTAACTTTTCTTAATTTGTCTGTTTTTTGAGATATATTTTTCCTCATTGATTTGTAGATAAATATATTCTCTGCAATTTTTTAAAATTTAAAAACTTTTATATTTCTTATTTTGTCTAATTAGGGCTGCTCTGTTATATTCCAGAGGGCACCACTGTGTTGGCCATTCCTTTTAGAATAGTGATAATTCATTGTGGTGATAAAGAGCATCTTTTTCTAATTCTTAACTTTGGGAATGTTTCTAATGTTTCTCTTTTCTCTATTAAAATCGGATGCTGGTTCTGGGGTTGAGACAGAGCTACATTTTTATCATGTGAAGGAAGTAGCTATTTATTCCTATTTTATTAAGGTTTTTATCATGAAAGGATATTTATCAAATATTTATCAAATATTTTTGTGTCACCAGAGTGATGACTCATGATTTTTTTGTTTTGTTTTGATTTATGAGTTTGATGAATTTAAGTATAAGTTTTTACACATTCAGCTATCTTTGTATTCCCAGGATAAGTTCTACTTGGTCATGGAATGTTATTTTTTTAATATGCTGCCAATTTTCATGTATTTTATTTAGGAATTTTGTGTTGATTTTCAGATATGAGATTGGTATGTTTATGCATTGTCTTTTAGGGTTTTCATACATATTTTTCTATTTTCATGAAAAGAATTTGGAAACTTTTATTTTTCTATACTTTTAAACAATTTTCTTTTACCTTTCTTGGTATCAGTGGTTATTTCCTCCTTATTTTATTTAAGGCTAGATATGGTAACTCAGTCCTTTAATCCCAGTGTTTTGGGAATCCGAACTGGGAGGATTGCTTGAGCCCAGGAGTTTGAGACCACCTTAGGCAACATAGTGAGACCTTGTCTCTACAAAAAGATGAAAAAAATAAGCTGAGCATGGTGGCATGCACATGTAGTCCTTGCTACTCAGGAGGCTGAAGCAGAGGGATCGTCTGAGCCCAGAAGGTCAAGACTGTGGTGAGCCATGTATTGTGCCAGGGTACTCCAGCTTTGGTGACAGTGTAAGACCCTAATTCAAAAACAAAAAACCAAGAAACTAAAGATTTTTTGATGAAAAAATAAGTGACACGTTAAATTCATCCTAGAATGTCTTTTTAAAAAATATGACATAAAAGGAGGATATATTTCAGTTATCATCCATCTTTCATTAAAGTATCAATTATTTCTAAAATAATTATTGTAAAACCCAGAAGTTTATGTTAAACATTTCGTTTCTGATCACGTTCTTCTCTTTTGACAGGTCCTGAAGAGGAAAGCGAGGATGACTCTCATCTTGAAGGCAGAGATCCTGATACTTGGCATGTTGGTTTTAAGATCTCATGGGACATAGAGACACCAGGATTGGCAATACCACTTCACCAAGGAGACTGCTATTTTATGCTTGGTAATCTTAGGAGATTCAAAATTATATTGATGCCCTAGGGTCTAAATTTAGATTATTGGGTGTACATATTTTGAGTATGTTTTTTGAAATAAGCTTTTTGAGTATTTTATATCAATAATGAAATCTCTTTATAAGAACATGTAACCAATTTTTTTTAGATACTGCTAAAGTTTTAAAAGTTGCTTTTCTTTTTAAGCATTTATGTAGTTCCCTAAATGTCCTAAACAATTTTCAGGGTTCTTCGTTAGAGCTTTTAAATCTGCCAAGTCAACTTATCAGTGATAATTTTAAAAAATACTTCCCTGTCTGTATAAGTTTTTAGTAGTGAGAGTTTTTTCTAGTTTTGAATTTGTTTTCTTCTCAGGAACAGCTGACCTCACAATGGGACTTTTCTCTTCACTGGTCATTTAGTTCATTAGGAAGCAATATTTCAGCTGTGGTTAAGCTAACCGAAGCTGTGGTGTTTTTGGGGCTTTGCTTTTTGCTTCTGTGTTGTAAGTTTTTTGTTTTTTGAGTTTCTACTTGTTTTCCGATGCACAGTGTACAAACAGTATTCTTTTTTACTCACAAAGCTTCTCAGGGTTTATTCTCTACTTAGCTCTAATTTCAGGGTATATCTCATTCCTAACTGCCTGGGGAAATCTACTCATATGTTGGTTTTGGAGCCAGGAAGAACCAGCGTTCAAGCCAAGTATTTATGATAAGAGTTAATTTCCAGTTAATTGGGTATTTGTAGAGTCCTCTACATTCCAGGTACTGTGTAAGGTTCTAGTTGAGATTTTGGAGGTGGGTAATTTTTGGTCCTTGCCTTTTAGATATTTACAGTATGGAATAGCTCTTTAGGCTGTTGCTCATTGAGTGTTTTCCAAATCTCAGTGCTTTGCATTTCAGCTTCGAAGTTTTTGTCATATCCACACACTACTTAAACAATTATTTGCATACTCTTTCTCTCTAAATAAACTAATTTTTTAATCTTTCACTGAAATGAATTTATTTTAAAGGGAAATTTTTATACCACTATCTTAAATGGAAATCCAGTATCACTTGACACAATTAGAAGTGTTTTATAAATATAAATCTAGAGAAACTAAAACAGTATTAAGTGTCTGTTACTTTTATTTGCTAGATCCTGTGTCTGAGTCCTGTTTGTTGTTAAAAAGAGGAGATTAGTAACTGTTAGAGAGATGTTACCCATGTCAAGGTAACAATCTGAGACTTTCTCCTTCATGTCTGCAAGAAGGTTGGAAGATTGTTGTGGAGGGACTCCTTCTCCCAGTGTGATTCAGTGGAATTTAGTGTGTCCCTTTACCTCTTTTATTCTTCTCATGGGGTGATTCCTGTATTTGTTGAACACTTATCTAAGTAAGCCCTTAGTTTCTTGCCTTCCATTTGTATGCTGCCTTACAGTTTACACGTCAGTTTCAGAAGTAATCTCAATCTTCTTTGAGAAGAAAGATGGCAGAGATTGCTCTTAATTCTCCCAAGTTCACTTAGTTACTATGAGGCAGAGCAGGGACCAGAATGGTTTGCAGTCTTCATATGCAGTGCTTTTCCCATTCTAAATGGGTTCATTTTGATCTGATTCTGATACACAGAAATCTCCCTGTGGGAATGTATTTAGTGTTAAGGTTCTCTCTTCCCTTCTCTCTCTTGCCTGACCTCAGGGACTAGCTTTATATTCTAAAGTTCCTATCCTCTCATTCAGTGTCAGTTATAGGTAAACATTATTTCATTCTTAATATATCACACAAATGTGGACATTTGGCTTGAGACTAAATTAATAGGTATTAAATTCAACCAATAACTCACTTTCCTTTGGATACTTTGTTTAGGAGTTTCTATTAGCAATTTGCATCTTTAAAAGAAATGAAAGTCAGAATGGTGTCTTTTAAAATAACTATTATTTTAAAAAAATGTATAAAAGTAGTAAATTTACATTGTAAAAGTTCAGCTATATTCTATTATTTGATAACATCTGATGCGTTCTTCTCTGATTTAAAAAAGCAACATATGCTCATTGTAGAGAAAAGAAACCCCGGAAAGTATAAAATGAAAGAAGAATATAAAAATCAGGTTCATGCCTGATTTAGTCTATTTCTTTTCAACCTTTTTCTATACATATATGTGTCTGCAGTTTTAGTAGTAGTATGAATAAAAGCCACATTTATTGGGGACTAATGTCAAGAAGAAATTGAGGGTAAATTTATGTAGTTCCTTAGCCAAAGTTATACAGCTAGTAAGTAAGAAGCATGGATTGTATAATACCTTGTCACTTTATCTCACTTGGGGTCTGACACCCCATGTCAGGCAACCCCTCCTTCCCCTACATGGAGCCATCCTCATCCTACTCAAATGTGATTCCTGCTCTGGGCTTTTGTGCCCTTCTTGTCCCACCTCAGTGTAATTCCTCTGTCCCACCTAATGGCTTTATCACTAAATTGGTCAGGAAGGGAAGAAAAGAAGGAGATGACCATGTTCTGTTTATTTTTCTTTTCCATTTCCTTTTAAAGTCACATTTTTCTTGGGGTTTAAGAAATGGATTAATAATAAAAATATTAAAAGTTGTATTATTCATTTGACTTACATCATATCATGAATATATATTGTAAAATATACATTAGGTTCCTTCAGCTATTGTATGTGATAAACAGACTAACTTAGTGTTATTATTTTATAGGAGCAAATGTTCAAGATATAAAACCTCCTGATTTCCCACCTCCTGCCTTTAGACATAGGTGGAATAGTTAGTATCCTACTGAACTGTGCCAGGCACAGCACAATGTACTCCAAAGTCTGCAATTAAAATATATTTTATTAAGGTATCATATTTGATTTCTAAAATCTAAATTCTTCCGTCTCTTCTTTTATAAAAATTAAAAAATTAAAAGCAGTATGGTCTCATGCTGCCGTTTCTCTTTTAAATCAAAAGTGCACAAGGAGACCCATGAAGGGACCTCAGCCCTGTGCTGATATCTGAAATCTGAACTTCATAGCACTTATGAAAAGGAAACAGTTTAGCTCAATTTATAATAATATATTGGTCTGCAGAGGAAGTGCAGACTGAACCCTGCTGTCTCAAGTAAATACTTCAGGGGTGTCTGATGGGGAATGTGTCGGGTGCCTGTAATAAATCCACTGCCCATGGAAGTGAGTGAAGGCCCTGCTGGCAGCGCCTGAGGACACGCTTAACTGGGGTTGTCACGGTTTTACTTTTAAATTGGAATCTTTGCCCTAATCTCAGAGTTAGACATGACCAGATTTGCAAACAGATTTACAATTTTCACTAATTTACCAACCAGTACCTCAAAACACACTTAGAGAAAAAAATATACTCTGGTCTTTCTCAGAGTAGGATGATTTACTTTGCCACAGATGTTTTCCATAGACTGAGTGTAACCAGGGAGTTAGGGACTTAAAAGTGGCTTGGAGACAAACTGGGTTTGTTTTTTGTAGAACAGATTATACAGTTCAAGGGACATCAACACAATTATGTTCATTAACCAGGAGCTGGGTGTGGAGGTGAGATGTTTCAGAACAAAAGTGAGTGCTAGGTAAATGTTTGGGGCAAGCCCCCTTTTTCCCCCCTAGTTTACTGTTATTATTTTTCACATGTCACTATTCATGACTCTGTCCCCTCTGCTCTCTTTACTTTTGTTTTCTTAAACCCAACTAAATCTCACTTCCAAATGTCTGTTGTTACTATAACAATCAGCTGTTTCAAAGTCTCAGTTGCCAAGTCAAAATTCCGCTGCAAAAAAGAAAGAAGCAATTTAAATAGAAATATATAGCTTTTTTGGGGGGGGGGGTTTGCTTTACCTCACCAATAGTTTAGGGTAGAGGAATGAAGAGACCATGGGATTTTCTGTCAGTCGAACAGTTTCCAGACTCACTACAATATCTGTCGGCTATGTGTTGTTAGCTGCTTTCTCTGTAAACTGGGTGCTTAATGATATTTCTACCCCAGTGTTTTTGTGAGTACAAATAAGAAGGTATATGGGAAAGTACTTGGCAAGCTAGAATTTGAATGTGCAGACATATTGTGAAGATTGAGGCTTGTGCCACCGTGTATTGGTGAGCAACTGAGGCGAGTGATAGAAGAATGTCGAATGCTGTGTTTTATCCTGCTTTGTGCTTGAAGTTTTGTCAGCCTTGCACTGTTCTATATTTATATTTGACACACAAAGAAACTACAAGAAAGGGAAATCTCACCAATTGATTCTTAAGGGGGAGATGAATTAACAACACCTGACCATTGGTGAATCAGAGCCCAGTGGTAATCAGTCTTACTTTGGTTGAGTCTGACTTTACTTATAGAGCAGTTTTAAAAAATAGATTAAGTTCACCTTCCTTGAAGTGCCTATGGCTTAGGCAGTAAGACGTAGAGCACTGTGAATGTTTGATGTGGTCTAACCCCAAAATATGCCTTGCTTTTATTTTTTGAGTCAAAATGGCCACTCTATAGTCCCGTGAGCAGGAAGAACAGAAATGCCTCTCGGGTGTTTAAATTTCCTTAACTGGGAGCTCCCTTGGGACTTAACTTGGAAACTGTGTTATCTTTGTAAATCCTCCAGGTGTCCCTCAGTCTTGCCCTGATTTAGACATTTTATTCATAGGCAAGGGCTTTTGTTATTTCTTCCTCTGACTCCATTCCCTTCCTCCCCTAAGCTCTGACTGACCATCTGAAGTAAAAAGTACATATAATTTATGGCTTAATCATAAATTTAAAAATAATTATACTTTATTACCTCTCACGGGTCTTGAAATGTAGGTGCTATGTTCTGCTTTCTGCCGAGGCAAGGTATAATACAGAAACAGCAATAAATTATAACTTCAGGCTGCAGTCAGTAAGCTTGAGGAATTGCCATTTAAGTGGAAAGTGCTTGAACAGCCAAATGAGCACCTGTCATGTTTATTTTCACTTTGAAAAGTAGAAACATGACAGTATAGTTTCAACTGCTTGTCCAATGTGAACTTCTAGTGTTCTTGCTATCTTCTCAGCAACTGTACTATTTGCTACTTTTGTTCATTTTTTTTTTTGGTATGGATGAGGATGTTTCTCTCTACTCCTGAAATTTTAACTCAAATATATGCTCCTAAATGCTGACATTCTCAAACTTGCACTTTTTGACTTGATACCTGAATTTATTTTTATTTAGTAGAATTAGGGAGAGGGCCATGCCTTGTGGAATTTGCTCTGAGGATAGGGATCTGAGTATGTTCCCAGGTACTTGAAAGGCTTTCCTTCTCTCTTAAACTTACTTTGTGCATTCAGGCATTTGCTCTTTTCTGTATCATTTATGTCTTGAACTTTACCTGAGATGCATGCGATGAGTGCCTACTGAGCGTGTACTGTGCTACAAGCTTTGATGTATTTTGTTTACTCCTCATTACATGACTATCAGGTAGTAATCCTCTCTCTCCAGCACTCATTGTTTTCCAGAAAAGGAAATTAAGAGGGATTGATTGCTAATGGGTACAGGGCTATAAAATTTCTCTAAAATTAGTTTGTGGGTGATTGTTACATAACCATGTGAACATACGAAAATACATTTAATTAATATACTTTGCGTGAATTGTGTGGTAAGTGAATTAGATCTTACTAAAACTCTTTTCAAAAAAGAAGCTGAAGCTTAGCGTGGTATGATACCTTGTTAAAGGTGACATATCTGGTGAAGCTTGTGTTTAAATCTAAATTTTTCTGAGACCAAAGCTGTTCTTTCTTCCACTGACCCATGCTATCTCTACTAATTATATAGTCGTGATATCCTTTTTCATTAAAAGTGTAGGAAAAAATGACTTGAACAAGCAATAGATGAATATGCATGTATTCTCATTCAAACATTGTGGAACTAAATAGAGTAAAATGTGGAAGTTCTGTTTTACCTTGCTCATCTATCAGTCCTATTGTAAGCATTTATGTGTAGTTATGTTGATATGTTGCTTTTTAAAAAATAATAAATTGGGCTTTATTATACATGTTGCTATAATGTTTACTTTTTTACTTAATGTGCCCCAGGCATTTTTTTCATGTCATGACTTCATTCATATTAGTATTATTGTTATAAAAATAATTCATATACTAGTTAATAAAAATTCAAACAATTGAGAAAGATCTAAAATGGAAAGTGAAAAACTCCATTTACCTCCAAGTTTCATTCCTTAAAGGTAACTACTTTTCACTGTATTTGCATTTTGTTCTTCGACATAACTCTTAATCATATGCTTATACTGTACTTCTGTTTCTTTATCTAACTACCTTAAGTACTCTTGGTTGTTTATCCACTAAAAATAATGGAATTAGCTTTCTTACACTATCTCTCATTCTTGATAAATTTTGCTAGTTAACATTTAACTTTTTTTTTTTGGATTGGAATTAGAGTGAAATTTTATTAACACATGTCAGACTTTTATTTATGCTAACACATACATAGAAAAGTAATATTTATCACTGTGCCAAGGGACTTACATTTTTGGGGGTGTTTTAAAGTTTATTTTAAAATTGTGGGGTACAGTCCAGGGTTAGATGTACAAATATTCATTGTGCAGGTACCCTTGTTGATGAGGTGTGCCCCCCCTTCCCCAGGCAGTTTCCCACTACTGCCAATCCCACCTCCCCACAGCTTTTTTTCTTAATTGATTATCTTTAGAACCAATTTATAGGTAACTTCTCTTGATTTGATATGCAAGATGAGGAATTAAACTTCTCTTTCAGCCATATCATTATTTTGACATTTTTGAGGTCTATAACTTTACATATAGATCTGTAATTTTTATAAGACTAGCTTGCTTTCTCTATAGGTTGATCTGAAATTTGAATGCAAGTACTATGCTATATAAGTGTTGACTGCAGAACCAGATAGAATGAGTGGATAAACAGAACATGTAATCTGCTGTAATCATTAAACTTGTGTCAATTGATAAGGAATATTGCAAATGTCAGGTCAAGATTTTATATTTCATAAAAGACTCAGAATCTCGCTACATTTTAGCTTGCTTTGTATTTGGACCATGACTTTATGTGTAACTTTCTCTACTTGTAATTTATAATTACCTATATTTGTTCTTTATTCTTATTGATAGAAGCATGCTTTAGTAATGTTTCTGTCATTAAATATTTTGTCATTAGATATTTTGTAATATGACTTGTTAAATGTTTGATAAATACTGCCTTCTTCAAACCCCATCTTGCACAGTTATCATACTGGGCTTTCTTCTCAAAGAGCACTTTAACCAATTCTGTTTTCACTTGGATCTCTTGTGTTTCTCTTTCCTACAATTTTCTAAAAATCTGAATATATTTTAGATTCCAAAAGTTAAGGATTGTTTTAGCTTTGTATCTGCTGTAGCACCTAACACAATATTTTGAACATGCAGATGCTTACTTAGCGGTCATTGAATCATTGAACTAAAGAGTGAATAAATGAACCAAAGATTGGATTTTTCGTTTCATGGTTATATACCTTGGTGATACAGGCAAAAGGAAATATTTATTCTGTCCTTAAAAACTCTTTGCTTAGAAAGAGTTTTAAGTCCCTCCCAAACAGATGGTCATTCACCTAGTACTCGGAGATCACCAGGGACAGAGTTTGGAATCTTTCATGGTAGCCTATTCCTTTACACAGTGACTCTTGCTTGATTATCTTATATCTAGTATAAATAACCATGTGACCTCATGGAATTTTATAAGTTGACAATATCTGGATCAGTCTGTGCATTCTCTTCTAAATCTTTTTTAAGAAAACCAAATAAAAATAGTATGTTGGTTACTTTTAAGCTGAGGATGGATGTTTTACTATGAATTTTGAGATATTTCTTTTATCTTATAGTTCATTCAATTAGAGTCACATTGTATTAGGGTAATTCTGCCTCTGACTTAGATAAGCGGAATTTTTCTCATTGGCTAGTAGTCTTAATATAACTTCTTTGGCTGTCTATGTATAAAATATAATTTCTAAAAGCATGAGCCATAGAAAATATTTTTTAGGTCTTTAATCAGGTTGTATATCCTGTGTATATTATTTGACACTTCTGTAAAAACAGTAGAAGAATGACTGTGAACAATCTTCTTTCAGTTGATTTTTTTTTTGAGTTGGAGTCTCACTCTGTTGCCCAGGCTGGAGTGCAGTGGCATGCTCGTGGCCACCGCAGCCTCAACCTGCTGGGCTCAGCCTTCCAAGTTGCTGGGAACTATAGGCATGCGCCACCACGTCTGGCTAATTTTTTTACTTATTGTAGAGATGAGGTCTCACCAAGTTGCCCAGGCTGGTCTTGAACCCATGGGCTCAGGCAATCATCTCACCTCGGTCTCCCAAAGTGCTGGGATTATAGACGTTAGTCACTGCGCCTGGCTCAGTTGATTCTTATTGAAGGTTTGAACTCAGGACTAGCTGAGTAATGTGTTTGACTTTCCTGATTCGGTGAGTCCCTACAGCAGGTTTCAAGGTCAGACTATATACCTCATGCAGGAAGATTCATTGGACTTTGTTTTCTGAATATCCTGCTTTTTTAAAAAGATAAACAGTTTAGTCCTTGGTTAATTCATTATAGTTGTTTTATAGTCTGTCCTATAATTGGTTAGGGTATAAATCTTTTCCCTTTTTTTGTTCACACTGCTCTCTCCACCTTGCTGTGTTTGTCCCTTTATCTGGTATGTGTGTAATGTAGTATAGGCTCGCTCTTAAGTGAACCTGTACTATATTATATATAGTTTTAGATCGCACAAAGCACATATTTGAACATATCTATTATGTTCAAGGCATTTGAACATAATAGATATGTTCAAATGCCTTGAACATAATAATAACTTACCACATATTTGGAGAGAGCATCCTTTTTTCCTCCCCAGGTATTCGCCAGAAACCATAGATATTTTTCTCAGTAGCTAATGGAAAGTTTGTGAGATAAGAGTGAATAAAGAGGGAAGTCAAAAGATATAGGAAGGAGCAGAAATGAGAGGTTTGAGTGACTTCTTTTGTTTCATTCATTAACTTTAAGTGGAAAGTTGTGGCCCCCACAGTTCACTAGAACTGTGGGCAGAAATGATGGATCTGCATATACAAAGGGGGAAAGGAGAAAACTACTTCAACTGTTTTGACAACCCAACCTCTGTCCTTTCTCATCTTTCTATTTCCTCAACCGCTATGCCCTGTGGTCTCTTGGGAAGAGTTAGGAGTTGGAAGAAGAAAAAGGAAGGGTAACATTTGCCAAAGCGAGATTGAAGATTTTTTTGCATATTTAGAACACAAAAATGAATTATTAACCTCAAGAATCTATTCTCTTCAAAGCCCCAAAACAAACTAAGCATTCCACAAAAGTTAATTTTAAAAAAAGAAAGAGACAGGGGAAGCTATGTACCTTGAGGCTGTACTTGTTTTTATAAAAGAGTTTTACTCCCATAGAAAATTATATTTAGGAGAAGATTTACAAAACTAACCAAAGCTCTTACCACCTTCACTGATGGCTGTGTGCCATCTTATTTATCTGGTGAATGAATACCTCTTTTCTAAGAATCTCTTCATTGAACATTTTCATTTGAAACTTTAAAACATAAAGATACTTAAAAAATTTTGTATTGCTAAGTACAAAAGTAATGTCACCCAAAAGATTCAGTCGGTTTTAAGATGTATTCCAATTTCAGATATGTGAAATATGAAGACAAATATATACCTTGGAATTGATGAAATATGGCTATGCTCATTATAGAGGATTTACAAACTATAGAAAAGTGTAAAGAAGGTTTAATATTATTTATAACTATTTGGACTAATTCCTGTTAGTGTTTTTTTATTTTTATAAAATTAATATCATATTATTAAAATAATTTGCCTCTTCTTCCCCAGTACTTTTATATTTTCAGCATTTTTTTCTTATTAAGTAATCCTTGAAAATGTGATTAACAACTGGTTTAAAAGTTTATCTCTTACTTTCAAGCAAGATGGCAGAACAGGAATTTTCAGCACTTGTCTTCTTGCTGAAACATCAATTTGAACAATTATCCACATGCAAAAATACCTTTAAAGAGCTAAGAAATCCAGGTAAAAGTTTACAGTACCTGGGTGCAGCACAGAATTAAAAGAAAACACATCGAAGAGAGTAGGAAGGACAGTTTCAAATTACCTGGCTCATGTCTCCCAAGCCTGGGCAGCACAATGTCAAGAGGGATACCCTTTATGTGGGGTAAGGAGAATGAAGTCAGTACCCAGTTTCTCTGTGGACCAGGCAACAGGCCCACCCCAGTGAACCGTAGTGGTAAGATGAACTCATAGACCAAGGCTCCCAACTGGTTTCTGCAGACCCAGAATCCAGGCCTACCACAGTACCTGGCATGCCACCATGGATTCAGGCTCAGCATCAGCTCTTGAGGCCTCAGGATTAAGACCTGCCATTATGGACCCAGTCTCCAATGGACCCAGAGTCCAGGCCTAACACACTAGATCCTGGTACTGGATTGACAAACATGTACCCAAACTCCAGGCCTTCCTCTGTAGACTTAAGCTTCAGATACATGCTAGCAGCAGGATTAACCTGGTGGACCCAGTTGTGAGGCCTACCCCAGTAGACCCAGGACCTGGGCTCATACAAACAGGCCATATTTCCAGGTGGGTCCTTGTGGACTCAGGAGGCAGACTCACCCAGGTAGAGCAAAGCTCTGTGCCTTCCCCACTGGATGCAGGTTCCAGGCCCATCTCAATGGACCCAGGCCCTAGGCCTGACTGCCTGTTGATCCAAGCACAAGACCAGTCTACCTGAGGACTCTAGCAGCAAGCCTGCCCATGAATTCTGCTAGATAGCCCACCCACAGTCTTTGAATAGGCTGACTAATGAAGAGATTTCCCTGCTGAAGCTATTCTGTAAAATCTGGAAGAGGTTTCTACTTCTTCAGAAGTGCAGACATTAAGATAAGACCACAAGATCATGAATAATCAGGAAACATGACCAAGGGAGCAAAATGAAACACCAATAATTGACCCCCAAGAAATGGAGAACTACAAACTATCTGATGGATGTAAAATACTATAACCGTTTTGAAGCCCCGTGTGTGTGTGTGTGTGTGTGTGTGTGTGTGTGTGTGTGTGTGTGAGAGAGAGAGAGAGAGAGAGAGAGAGAGAGAGAGAGAGAGAGAGAGAGAGAGAGAAATACCATACCCAGCAAGGCTGTCCTTTAGAAATAAAGGAGAGATAAAGATTTTCTTAGACAAACTAAAGCTGTGAGAGTTCCTCATCTCTGGACCTACCTACAAGAATTACTAGTTAAAATGAAAAGATCCTTAACTAACAACATGAAAACATATGAAACTAAAATTCACTGTAAAGGTAAAAATATACCTTATGAATACTCTAATACTGTAATCATGGTACATAAACTACTTTAGAATTTCATATCAAAATTTAAAAAATATTTTAAATATTGCTACAATAGTTTCTAATGGATACACAGCATGTAAATTATGACATAATAAAATGTGAGGGGAGAAGATAAATTATAGTTTTCACATGCAGTCCAAGTTAAGTTCTTAGCATAAAGTAGACTATTATTACTATAAGATGTTTTATGTAGGCCTCACAGTAACCACAAAGATAAAGCATGTAGTAGATACACAAGAGGTGAAGACAAAGGAATCAAGTCATACCACTATAGAAAATCACTAAAACATAAAGGAAGACAGCAAAAGAAGAAGAACAACAAATGAACTACAAAAAAAAAAAATTTTTTTAAATGAAAATAGTCTTTACCTACCAGCAATTACTTTAAATGTAAATGGATTAAGTTATCCAATCAGAAGACATAGAGTGACTAAATGAATTGCTTAAAAAACATGAAACTGTGCGGCCTACAAGAAACACACTATGACTAAGGATGCATAAGCTGAAATTGAAGGGATTGAAAAAGATATTTTATGCAAATGGCAACTGAAAGAGAGCAGAAGTGGCTACACTTTGTCAGACAAGATAGACATTTAGTCAAAAACTGTCATATGGGCCAGGCACGGTGGCTCAAGCCTGTAATCCCAGCACTTTGTGAGGCCAAGGCGAGAGGATTGCCTGAGCTCAGGGATTTGAGACCAGCCTGAGCAACTTAGTGAGACCTCGTATCTACAATAAATCCAAAAATAAGCCAGGCATAGTAGTGTGTGCCTGTAGTTCCAGCTACTTGGAAGGCTGAGGCGTAAGGGCCACTTGAGCCCAGCAGGTCAAGTGGCTGTGAGCATGACACTGCACTCCAGCCTGGGCAACAGAGTGAGACTCAAACAAAAAAAAAGCAAAAACAAAAAAAACCCCAAAACGATAACAGTCATTATATAATGATAAAGTTATGGTTAAATTTATCAAGAGGATATAACAGTTGTAAATACAGTCGACTGTTGAACAACTCAGATGTGAACTGCATGGGTCACTGTATACACAGGTTTTTCTTTTATTTATTACACAAACACAGATTGAAAATGCAGTATTAGCAAGCTGCCAAACCTGTGTATTTGGATGGTCAACTTTTCATACATGCAGATTCTGCAGAGCCAGCAGTGAGACTTCAGTGTGTACAGATTTGGGTATACATGAGCAGACCTGGAACCAATCCCTTGCTATAGCAAGGGACGTTGGTATCTTTGCACCCAATAGTGACACCTAAATATATAAGGCAAACATTAAGAGTACTGAAGAGAGAAATAGTAATATAATACTAGATGACCGAGCTTGGTGGCTCAGCCTGTAATTCCAGCGCTTTGGGAGGCCGAGACAAGTGGATTGCCTAGCCCGCAGGTTTGAGACCAGCCCGAGACCTCGTCTCTACAATAAATAAAAAATTAGCTGGGCGTGGTAGTGTGCACCTGTCATTCCAGCTACTTGGAAGGCTGAGGTGGAAGAACCGCCGGAGCCCAGCAGGTCGATGCTGGGGTGGCTGTGAGCATACTACTGTACTTCAGCCTGGGCAATGGAGTGAGATGCCAACTCAAAAAAAAAAAAATAGTAGGGTAAGTTGAGTACCTCACTTTCATCAACCAAGAGATAATCCAGACAGAAAGTATGCAAGGAAACAGCAGTCTTGAACAACGCCATAGACCAAAAGAGCCTAGCAGACATATACAGAACATTCCATCCTACAGCAGAACAATGCACGTTCTTTTCAAACGCCTGTGGAACATCCTCAAATATGTTAGGCCAGAAAACAGTATTAACAAATTTAAGAAGACTGGAATCATATCATGTACTTTTTTTTTTTTTTTTTTTACCACAGTGTCATAAAATTAGGAATTAATAACAGGAGGAAAATTGGAAAATCTACAAATATATCGAAATTTTCCTGAACAACCAGTTTGTCAAAAGGGAAATAAAAAACTGTTTTGAGACAAATGAGTGTGGAAACACAACATTCCAAAACTTATGAGACATAGAAAAAGCAAAAATAGACATATGGGATCAAACTATAAAGCATCTGTACAGCAAAGAAAACATCAATAGAACTTAACATATTTTGTGAGTAGATCTTAAATGTTCTTAGTGTGCACACACACAAACACAAAAGGTAACTGTGAGGTAATGGATATGTTAATTAGATTGATCTGGATAATTATTTTACAATGAATGTGTATATCATACATTGTAAATATATAACATTTTTCTTCGTCAGTTTATATTTCAGTAAGCTTCAAAATTTTTTTACTTGACAAAAAATTCTCTACCTTTGTTATTCACTTCATTTTTTTGATATTACATGTATTGCTATAGTGAACATCCTTGTACATATATCTTTATTTCTATAGGAAAAATTGTAAGAAGTGGCATGCCTTAGTTAGGAATTAGGGTGTGGACATTTAAAAACTGTACATATCCTATTGTCAGACTATTATTCCAAAAGATTGTTTTCAATTTACATTCCCACCTGCAGTGTGTGATCATTGATTAATTCCATCAGCTTACTTTCCTGTAGTCTAGACAGTGCTAGGCATTACAATTTTTAAAAATTGATGGGTAAAAATAACATGCTTCAATTTTTAATTTATTTATGAGGTTGAACATTTTTTAGTTTTTTTTGGCCATTTGTATACTTCTTTCTGTAAATTTTTGGTTGATTGTATTTTGCCCATTTTTTTGTTGAGATGCTAATATTTTTATTTTTAACATTTACCTTCTGCCCACTTTCCAGGTATATATATTTTTTATTTTTTCACTATATTTTAAATATTTTATTATTTTAGATTCGGGGAATACACATGTGTATTTGTTACATGGATATATTGTGTAGTGGTAGAGATTGGGTCTCAGGTGCCCCTTTCCCCATGTAGTGAACTTTGTGCCCCATAGGTAGTTTCTGAACTGTAACCGCCCTTCTACCTCCCCCATTATCGGTGTCCCCATTGTCTATAATTTCCATCTTCATGACTGTTTAGCTCCCACCTATGAGTGAGAACATGTGACTTTAGAGTTTCTGTTTCTGAGTAAGTTTATTACGAATGATGATCTCCAGTTCCACCCATGTTGCTGCAAAGGACATGATTTCATTTTCTCTTCTTATGGTTGCATAGTATGCCATGGGTGTACATATATCACATTTTCATTATCCAGTTATCAGTTGATGGGCATTTAGGTGGATTCCCTGTCTTTGCAATTTCCGATTGTGTTGCGATGAACATGTGGGTGCAGGTGTCTTTTTTATATATATAGCAACCTCTGTTCTTTAGGGTAGATACCTAGTAGTGGGATTGACTGGGTCAAATGATAGATCTACTTTTAGTTCTTTGAATAATCTTTATACTGCTTTCCACAGAGATTTTACTCATTTACACTCCCACCAACAGTGTGTAAGTGTTTTTTTCCTTTTCTTTGCATCCAAGCCAGCATCTATTGCTTTTTCTTTTGTTATTAATTGCTGTTCTGACTGGTATAAATTTGTATCTCATTGTGGTTTTTAATTAACATTTCCCTGATAATTAGCAATATTGAACATTTTTTCATATGTCTGTTAGCTATTTGTATATCTTCTTTTGAGAGATGTTTGTTCATGTCTTTTGACCACTTTTTAATGGGGTTTGCTTTTTTCTTACTGATTTGTTTGAGTTCTTTGTAGATTCTGGAAATAGTCCTTTGTCAGATGTATAGCTTGCAAATGTCTTCTCCCATTCTGGTAGGTTGCCTATTTGCTCTGTTGATTATTTCTTTTACTGTGCAGAAACTATTTAGTGTAATTAAGTACCACTTACTTATTTTTTTTTTTATTTGCATTTGCTTTTGGGGTTTTAGCCATAAATTCTTTGCCTAGGCTGATGCCCATAAGAGTTTTTCCTAGGTATTCTTCTAGTATATTTATGGTTTCAGGTCTGACATTTAAGTATTTAATACATCTTGAGTTAATTTTTGTATATGGGGAGAGATAGGGATCAAGTTTCATTTTTATGTATGTAGCTATTCAGTTTTCCCAGCACCGTTTGTTGACTAGGGTGTCCTTTTCCCAGTGTATGTTTTTGTCTACTTTGTCAAAGATCAGTTGGTTGTAGGTATTTGGTTTATTTCTGGATTCTCTATTCTGTTCCATTGATCCATGTTTCTGCTTTTGTATCAGTACCATGCTGTTGTGGTTCCTACAGCCTTGTAGCATAATTTGAAGTAAGGTAATATGATATCTCCAGTTTTATTCTTGGTGTTTAGGATTGCTTTGGCTATTCTGGCTCTTTTTTGGTTCCATATGAATTTTAGGATTGTTTTTTCTAATTCTGTGATAAATGATGTTGGTAGTATGATAGGGAATGCATTGAATCTGTAACTTCCTTTGGGTAATATGGCTATTTTAATAATGTTAATTCTAATTCTTGATCATGGGATGTTTCTCCATTTGTTTGTGTTGTTTGCAATTTCTTTTGTCAGAGTTTTGTAGTTCTCCTTGTAGAGATCTTTTACCTCCTTGGTTAGGTATATGCCTAGGTATTTTAGCTTTTTGATTGTTATTATAAATGGAATTGGGTTTTTGGTTTGATTCTCAACTTGGTCACTATTGGTGTATAGCAGTGCTACTGATTTGTGTGTGCTGATTTTGTGTCCTGAAACTTTACTGAATTAATTTATCAAGTCCAAGAGTCTTTTGGAGGAGTCTTTAGGTTATCTGGATATAAGATTATATAGTTGGCATACAGAATTAGTTTGATTACTTCTTTTCAAATTTGGATATCCTTTATTTCTTATTCTTGCTTGACTGCTCTGGCTGGGACTTCCAGTACTATGTTGAATAGTAGTGATAAAAGTGGGCATCTTTGTTTTTTTCCAGTTCTGAGGGGGAATGGGTTCATCTTTTCTCCATTCAGGATGACATTGGCTGTGGGTTTGTTGTATATAGCTTTTACTATTTTGAGGAATGTTCTGTTTATGCCTGTTGTACTGAGGGTTTTCATGAAATATGCTGTATTTTATCAAATACTTTTTTCTGTACCTATTGAAATGATCATATGATTTTTGTTTTTAATCCTGCTTATATAGTGTATCACATTTATTGACTTGCATGTGTTTGGTCAGTCTTGCATCCCTGGGATAAAAGCTACTTGGTCATGGTGTAGTATTATTATTTTTTTTAATGTGCTTTTGACTTCAGTTGGCTAATATTTTGTTGATGATTTTTACATCTATGTTCATAAGGGATATTGGTCTATAGTTTTCTTTTTTTGTTGTGTCTTTTTCTGACTTTGGTATCAGAGTGATATTGGCCTTGTAGAATGAGTTAGAGAAGATTCTCCCCTCTTCAATCTTGTGGAATAGCTTCAGTAAAATTAGTACCAGTTTTCCTTTGAAGGTCTGGCAAAATTCAGAAGTCCATCAGGTCATGGACTTTTTTTTGATGGGCTACTTCTGATTACTATTTCAGTTTCACTACTCATTATTCGTCTGCTCAGGGTTTCTATTTCTTCCTTATTTAAGGTTGAGGAGTTGTATGTTTCTGAGAATCCATTTCCGCTAGATTGTCTAGTTTGTTTGCATAGAGGTGTTCAGAATAGTCTCAGATGATCTTTTGAATTTCACTTGTGTCAGTTGTAATGTCTCCTTTTTCATTTCTGATTGAGCTAATTTGAGTCTTCTGTCTTCATTTGTTAATTAATCTGGCTAGTGGTCTATCAATTTTGTATATCTTTTAAAAGAACCAACTTTTTATTTCATTGATCCTTTGTATTTTTATTATTTCAATTTTTATTTAGTTTTGTCCTATTCTTCATTATTTCTTTTCTTCTGCTAGCTTTGGGTTTGTTTTGTTCATTTTTTTCAGTTCCTTGAGGTGTGATTTTAGGTTGTTGATATCTTTTAGTCTTTTTTTTCCATAATAAAAATATTTTTTATTATGGTTTTGTGGGGTACAGTTAAGGGTTAGGTGTACAATTATGTTTCATTCAGGCACCCTGTTGATAAGAGGTATTTCCCCATCCCCAGACAGATATTTGCTACTGTTAATCCCATCTCCCTCCGCCCCCCATAGTTTCCCAGTACCGTCAGTCATTTTCTTATAGTATTACATTGGATGTTCAAGGTCCATTATATGAGTGAGAACATGTGATACTCGGATCTTTGTTTCTGTGAGAGGTCACTCAGTATTGTAGACTCTAGTTCCATCCAGGTTGCTGCGAAATTCATGATTTTGTTCTTTTTTATGGCTGCGTAGTATTCCACTGTGTATATGTACCACATTTTTTTAATCCAGTCCTCTTTTGATGGGCAGCATGGTTGTTTCCAGGTTCTTGCTATTGTGAACAACACTGTGATAAACATACGTGTGCAGGTATCTTTTTATAGAGTGATTTGAGTTCTTCAGGGTATATTCCCAGCAGGGGGATTGCAGGGTCATATGGAAGGTTGATATTTAGAGCTTTTAGGAATCACCACACTGCTTTCCACAGAGGTTGCACTAGTTTACACTCCCACCAACAGTGTAGAAGTGTTCCCTTTTCACCACACCCTCTCCAGCAGCTGTTATTTTTTGAGTTGTTGATGATTGCCATTCTGATTGGAGTTAGGTGGTATCTCAGTGTGGTTTTGATTTGCATCTCCCTGATGATTAGTGAGGTTGAACATTTCTTCATGTGTCTGTTGGCTGCTCGGATGTCCTCTTTTGTGAAGTGTCTGTTCATATCTTTTGCCCATTTGATAATGGGGTTGTTTGTTTTTTTCTTTTCAGCACGTTTTAGTTCCTT
This sequence comes from Carlito syrichta, assembly GCF_000164805.1. NCBI lineage: Eukaryota > Metazoa > Chordata > Mammalia > Primates > Tarsiidae > Carlito > Carlito syrichta. The sequence continues at coordinate 218,916 of NW_007253864.1, read as the reverse complement.
GTAGTTCCAGGATGTTAAGCCTTTGTCAGACCTGGTGTTGGAAAATTCTTTTTCCCAGTCTGTAGGCCGTCTCCCTGCTCTCTTGATGGTTTCTTTGGCCTTGCAGAAGTTTGTCAGTTTAATAAGGTCCCACTTGTCTATCTTCTCTCTTATGACCTGTGGGTTTCGGGTTTTGTACAGGAATTGGATGCCAGTTCCGATTTCCTTGAGAGTATTTCCTTCCTTTTCTAAGATTCTTATGGTTTGAGGTTTTACATTTAGGTCTCTGATCCATTTGGAGTTAACCTTTGTGCATAGGGATAGATAGGGGTCCTGTTTCAATCTTCTGCATGTGGTCAGCCAGTTTTCCCAGCACCATTTACTGAATAGGTTCTCCTCTCCCCAATGGTAGGTGGTGGAGGCCTTGTCAAAGATGAGTTGGTTGAGAAATTGAAGTTATACTTCTGGAATCTCAATTCTATTCCATTGATCTATATGCCTGTTCCTATACCAATACCAATCTGTTTTGATGATTGTAGCTTTATAGTAAAGTTTGAAGTCTGGTAATGTGATACCACCTGCTTTGTTTTTTTTGCTGAGGATTGTTCTGTCTATTCTTGGACGTTTGTGTTTCCATATGATTTCCTGTGTTGTTTTTTTCTAGATCTGAGAAGAATGTTGCTGGTAATTTGATGGGTATTACATTAAATTTGTTGATTGCCTTAGGTAAGATGGACATCTTCACAATGTTGATTCTTCCATCTATGAGCATGGGATATTTTTCCACTTGTTTGTGTCATCTTTGATTTCTTTGAGCAGTGTTTTATAATTTTCATTGTAAAGGTCTTTCATGTCTCTGGTTAGGAAGATGCGGAAGGTATTTCATTTTTTTTGGTGGCTATTGTGAATGGAATTGTGTTTTTTATTTGGGTTTCTGTTTGTTTATAAGGAGGCTTTTGACAGATTATCTTGGGTTTTCAATCTACACAATCATATCATCTGCAAAGAGAGAGAACTTGACTTCCTCTTTTCCTCTTTGGATACCCCTGATTGCCTCCTCTTCTCTGATTGTTCAAGCCAGGACATCCAATACTATGTTGAACAGGAGGGGTGAGAGTGGGCATCCTTTTCTTGTTCCAGTTTTCAGGGAAAATGGTTCCAATTTTTGTCCATTTAGGAGTATGCTGGCTGTGGGTTTCTTGTAGATGGCTTTTACTATTTTGAGGTATGTTCCCTGTATGCCTAGATGTTCAAGGATTTTTATCAAGAAGGGGTGCTGACTTTATCAAAAGCTTTTTCTGCATCTAATGATATGATCATGTGGTTTTTGTTTTGACATCTGTTGATGTAGTTAATTACATTTATGGTTTTACGAATGTTGTACCAGCCTTGCATCCCAGGAATGAAGCCTACTTGGTCATGATGGATGATTTTTGAGATGTATTGCTGAATTCCGTTTGCTAGGATCTTGTTGAGAATTTTAGCATCTATGTTCATCAAAGATATTGGCCTGTAGTTCTCTTTCTTTGTTGGATCTTTACTTGGCTTGGGTATCAATGTGTTGTTGGCTTCATAAAATGATTTGGGGAGAATTCCATCTTTTTCAATTGCCTGGAATACCTTCAGTAGGATTGGTATCAGCTCCTCCTTAAATGTCTTGTAGAATTCTGCTGGAAAGCCATCTGGACCAGGGCTTTGTTTTGGAGGAAGTTTTCTTATTACGTAGTCGATTTCCTTGATTGTTATTGGTCTATTTAGGGTCTCAATTTCTTCTTGTTCCAACCTAGGTAGGTTGTGTGATGTCAGAAAGTCCTCCATTTCCTTAAGGTTTTCAAGTTTGTTTCCATACAAGTGTACGTAGTAGTCTCTAATGATCTTTTCTATTTCTTCATGGTCAGATGTGACTTCATCTTTTGTGTTTCTGATTGTGCTTATTTGGATTTTTTCTCGTTTTTTCTTGGTCAGTCTAGCTAGGGGACCATCGATCTTGTTTATCCTTTTGAAGAACCAGCTTTTTGTTTCATTAATTTTTTGTATTATCTTTTTGTCTTCTATGTCCTGGATTTGGGCTTTTATTTTGGTGATCTGGATTCTTCTGCTGAAATTAGGATTTTTGTGGTCTTGCTTTTCCAGCTTCTTTAGGTGGCTTGTTAGGTTGTGAATTTCTGTTCCTTCCATTTTCTTCATGTGTGTTTGTAGGGATATAAATTCCCCTCTTACCACAACTTTCAAGGTGTCCCAGAGATTTGGGTAAGATGTTTCTTTATTTTCATTTGTTTCCAGGTATCTTTTGATCTCTGTTTTGATTTCATCATTGACCCAGGAGTTGTTTAGCATCATGCTGTTTAGTGTCCATGTCTTTGTGGGTTTTGGGGGGACTTGGTTGGTGTCAATGTTTATTTTTATTCCACTGTGGTCCGAGAAGGTGCATGTAGAATTTCGGTCCTTTTAAATTTGCTTATGCTTGATTTTTTACCAATTATGTGGTCAGTCTTAGAATACGTTCCATTCGGTGATGAGTAGAATGTATATTCTGTGGTCTTTGGATGGAGTGTTCTGTAGGTATCAATTAAGTCCATTGGTTCAAAGTCACATTGAAGTTCCGGATCTCCTTGCTGATTTTTTGTCCTGATGATCTATCTAGGGTTGTGAGTGGGATATTAAAGTCCCCAGTTATGATGGTGTTAGAGTCAATATCTTTCTTTAGTTTTCCTAGAAGTTGCTTTATGAAAGTTGGTGCACCTATGTTGGGTGCATATATGTTTAGGATAGATATTTCCTGTTGATGGATTGAGCCTTTTATCATTATGTAGTAGCCTTCTGTATCTTTTTTGATCTTTAATAGCTTGAAGGGTATTTTGTCTGAAATTAAGATCGCTACTCCTCCTTTCTTTTGTATTCCATTTGCCTGAAAGTTTGTTTCCCATCCTTTTAATTTGAGGCTGTGGGTGTCCTTTCTAGTGAGGTGAGTCTCTTGAAGGCAATAGATTGTTGCCTGATGATATTTTATCCATTTTGCCATTCTGTGTCTTTTCAGTGGTGCATTTAGTCCATTCACATTTAGGCTAATAATTGAAATGCAAGAGTTGATCCCTGTCATAAGGTTCTTACAGAGTTGTTCCTGTTTGTTTGTTGTCTTTCTTTGGGTTTTGGATTTGGTTCATGTGTGTTTTTAATCTTTTGCCTGTATTCTTGTGAAGAATGCTGTTGTTCTTTTTTCTTTTTCTTCTGTGTTCAGTACTTTCTTAAGTGTTTCTTGTAGAGGTGGTCTGGTGGCAGCGTAGGTTCTTAGGGATTGGATATCTGGAAAAGATTTCAATTCTCCCTCACTAATGAAGCTTAGTTTGGCTGGGGAGGTTATTCTTGGTTGAAATTGTTTCTCTTTTAGAACTTTAAAGATAGGGCTCCAGGCTCTCCTAGCCTGAAGGGTTTCTGTGGATAAATCTGCTGCTATTCTAATTGGTTTTCCCTGGTAGGTAGTCTGGCTTTTTTCTCTTGCTGCCTTTAGGATTTTTTCTTTTATAGCTACTTTGTTTAGGTGAAATATTATGTGTCTGGGAGTTGGTCTTCTCATTTGTTGTCTTGCAGGCGTTCTCTGAATATCTTGTGTTTGAATTTTTTCATCCTTGATGAGATGAGGGAAGTTTTCTTGAATGATTTCATGAAATGTTTGTTCCAGTGTGGCTTCTGTTTCTCTCTCTGCTTCAGGAAGCCCAATTACTCTTAGGTTTGGTCTCTTGAAATGATCATTCATCTCTTGCAGGTTTTGTTCTGTCTTTTTGAGCTTCTTTTCTATGCTTTTGGCAGTTTGGGTTAGTTCTGTGTTTTGGTCCTCAAGCTCTGAGATTCTTTTTTCTGCTTGGCTAATTCTGCTTTCCATGTTTATTAGTTTGTTATTTATTTTCATCACAGTATTCTTTACTGCTGTTATTTCTAACAACAGCTCCTTCCTATTTTCCTCTTTTCTCTCCTCAATTTTTAAAATTCTCTCCATGAATGTTTTGATGTCTGGGTTTGTTGCATGTAACCAGTCATTCTGGGGGCTCTTCATTGTTTGTGTTCCAGAATCTGTTTTCTCAGTGTCTGATCTCCCAGGGGCCTGTGTGAGACCTATATTCTTCTTTTGGTTTTTCTTCATTTGTGCAGTTTTTCCCCCTCCCTACTTTTTCCTTCCCTCCACGTCACTGTCTTCTTTAATTCTGTTATTCAGGGGTAGAGGGATTGGTTTTACTTCTGTTTGTTCAATCTCCTATTCTTTATGTATGCCCTCTTACTTTGTTCAGTTCTGGGGTTGCACTGTAGGTTGGGGTGGTCCTTTTTGCAGTTTTGAGATTTACTTAAGGGGGGAGTTGTGATTCAAAATCTATCTGCAGGTCCTGGTACTCACTGACATGTGTATGGAGATTCTGGGACCCACTTCCCACTACCTTGGAATCTGTCCATGCAGTAGGGCTGTAGGTTTACTCCCTGAAATAAAATGTGGTTAGCAGAGGGAAGAGAATGGAGCAGACAGTGGGTTGAAGAGGGGAGTGGAGAGATAGAGGAGTAAGGGGGGAAACAAATGAGTGCGCCAACAAATAGGGAGAGAGGCCTATACTGAAACAGATAAAAACAATAGACCACAGCTACAGACGAACCAACTCTCATACAAAAAAATAAAAAATAAAAATAAAACATATAGTGATGCTAACATACAAGCTAACCAACCACCTTGTTAGTGTGCTGTTCCTCCACACAAAGATATGGTTTGCAGAGAGAAGAAAAGAGAAGAAAAGGAAAAGGAAAAAAGAAAAAAGGGAACAATACAGTAGGAATAGAATTAAGTCATTAAACTAATAGAATCAATGAAGCACACTCTGAGACATTTCGTTTAAGTCCAATGTCCTTTCAGGTCTGATTTCTAGTTTTCTTTTCAAGCTGGTAAATTAGTTTGCAGTTAGGGTCTGTTGCCCCTGATCTAC
>NW_007253864.1:130517-213956 GCF_000164805.1 Carlito syrichta | reverse complement strand
GCCAACAAATGGAGAGAGAGACCTATACTGAAACAGATAAAAACAATAGACCACAGCTACAGACAAACCAACTCCCATACAAAAAAAAAAATAAAACATATAATGATGCTAACATACCAGCTAACCAATCACCTTATTGATGTGCTCTTCCTCTATACAGAGATATGGTTTACAGAGAGAAGAAAAGAGAAGAAATGGGAGAGGAAAAAAAAAGGAACAAAACAGTAGGAATAGAATTAAGTCATTAAACTAACAGAATCAATGAAGCACACTCTGAGACTTTTCGTTTAAGTCCAATGTCCTTTCAGTTCTGATTTCTAGCTTTCTTTTCAAGCTGGTAAATTAGTTTGCAGTTAGGGTCAGTTGCCCCTGGTCTGCTGTGAAGGACAGTTCAGATCACCCTCCGTTCACCATTCTGGCCTATGTCTTTTTCCAGCTTGTTTCTCCCGTTTTGGTGTTGTTACCCTGAATCACGAGCAGGTGGTGCTATCTCAGCTGCTCACCCCAGAGGGGGTGGGGCTGGACAGGAACCGGCAGAGACTGGAGATGGATGCCTGCCTCAGGGCACATGGCATGAGACTCACAGCGGGCAGGACATCTCGGTCGCAGGTGAGGTGGCAGCGATCCCAGCAGATCTTGCCTGCAGGGGCTTCAAGGACTGAAGTCGTGGATTGCCTCTTGCCCGGGTGGTGTGATGTGCTACCTGCGCTGGCGCCGGCGGCGTCTGTGGCATCTGCGCTGCAGTGGTTGTCCAGACCACTGCGATGCCCCAGCGGTGGCAGCAGCTGAGCTCCCTATGAAGAGCAGTCTGCGATTGAGGTCCGCAGCCCCTGGGGAGAGAGCCAGAGACCCATTGCAGTTCTCCTTTGCAGAGGGTTTCACAGACCAGGTTGCCCCGTTGCCACCTTCCTTTTAGTCTTATTAATGTAGTCCTTAAGCAGTATAAATTTTCCTCTGAGCACAGCGTTGGCTCAAAACCCCGAGGTTTTTTAATAACTTGTTTCATCGGTGTCATTCATTTTCTGAAATTTTAAAGTTTCCATTGTGGTTTCATTGTTGATTCAAGGATCATTCAGGAGCAAGTTGTTTAACTCCCGTGTCTTTGTTTGACTTTGCGAGTTCTTTTTGGAGTTAATTTCTAGTTTTATTCCAGTGTGGACTGAGACGGTGCTTGATATGATTGCGATTTTTTTGAATTTATCGAGACTTGATTTGTGGCCTATTATTTGGTCTCTCTTGGAGAATGTTCCATGTGCTGATGAGAGAAATATATATTCTGTAGTTTTGGGATGGAATTTTCTATAGATGTCTGTTAGTTCCATTTCCTTTATAATCCTGTTTGACTCCAATGTTTTCTTTGTTGATTTCCTGCCTTGATGATCTGTCTATAGCTATTACTGGAGTGTTGAAGTCTCCACTATTATTGTATTGATATCTGTTTCTTTTTTTTAGGTCTAGTAGAATTTGTTGTATAAAGTAGGGGGTTCTGGTGTTAGGTACATGTATATTTAAAATGGTTATGTCTTCTTGTTGATTGATCCCTTTATCATTATATAATAGCCATTTTTGTCTTTTTTTACTGTTGTGAATTTAAAGTGTGTTTTATCTGATATGAGAATGGCTACTCCTACTCATTTTTGATTTCCATTTGCATGGAATATTTTTCCCTACTCTTTTATCTTAGGAGTCTTTGTGAGTTAAGTGGGTCTCTTAAAGACAGCAGATATGTGGGTTGTTTTTATTTTGCCCACTCTGTCAGTCTGTATCTTTTGATTAGGACATTGAGACCATTTACATTCAGAGTTAATAATGATATATAAGCTATTATTCTATTTATCATACTGGTTGTTATCTGGTGACTTTATTTATTTTCTCTATTGTATTGGTGTTCCATAAAGCCTGTGAACTTTATGATTTCCAGTGGTTTTTAATGCTGTATTTCGACCTTTTGTTTCAATATTTACAACTCCTTTGAATATTTCTTGTAGATCTAGTCTAGTGGTGACAAATTTCCTCAGCATTTGCTTATCTGCAAAGGACTTCATTTCTCCTTTATTTTTGAAATTTAGTTTTGTGGGATACAAGATCCTTGACTGACAATTATTCTATTTGAGGGGCTTGAAGATGGGCCCCAATCCCTTCTGATAAGTTTACCTTTGTAAGTTATTCATGTTTTTGTCTCACTTCTCTTAAAAATTTTGCCTTCACATTAACTTTGCATAACTGGATGATTATTATGCCTTGGGGATAACCTTTTTGCAATGAGTGTTCTGGGGGTTCTTTGGGCTTCTTGTATCTGGATATTTAGATTTCTGGCAAGACCAGGGAAATTTTCTTCTATTATTCCCTCAAATAGGTTTTCCAAATCTGTTGCTTTCTCTCCTTTCTCAAGAACACCTATGATTCTTAGGTTTCAACATTTTACATATTCTACTTTTTCTGTAGACTTTGTTCCATTCTCTTTATTCTTTTTTCTTTATTATTGTGCGAGTTAATTAAAAAACCTTGTCTTCAAGTTCTGAGACCTTTTCTTCAACTTGTTCTAGTCTACTGTTACAACTTTCCACAATGTTCAGTGCTTCTTTAATTTCTAGGATTTTGGCTTTATTAAAAAGGTGTCTATCTCTTTAGAGAATTTTTTATCCATATTCTTTATGTTGATTTTCAATTTTTGCCTGAAGTTTATTGACCAATTTTAACATTAACCTTTTGAATTCTATCTCTAGAATTTAAAAATGTCATTTTGGTTCGGGTTCATTACTGAAGAGTTGTTTTGGTCTTTGGGTGTGTTGGGGGAACTCTATTTTTTTCATATTGTCAGAATTAGTTTTCTGGTTTATTCTTATTTGAGTTGACAATTTCTTCTTACTTGAGGTTGACAAGGGCTGACATGGGCACTGTAGGATTCCCTTGGTTATATATAGCCTTGGTGTGGTGAGTTTCTCAGTTGCCAGATGTGGTAGCCCTGTGCTGTCTACCTGCACTAGCTTTGGCATCCTCAGTAGCCAGAGGGCTTGGAAAGTGTGCACTAGCATTTGGGATCAGACCTTCCCCAAAGCTGAGGTATTGTATCCAATGTGGTTGGATGTACTGTTGACCTCTGGCCAGCGGTGGCACTTATGGGAAAAAGCTGACTATGTAGGATTTCTCCTTGGTGAGTGTTCCTCTATGGAAGTGCCCAGCCAAGCTAGGCCAAGGGTGAGTTCTGGGGATTTCCCACGTTTTCTGTTTTAAGCCTTCTGGGGATTTCAGGCGAATGGATCTGAATCACTCCGCAAGTGTGCACTCTTAGCTTCTCCAGTGAGGAATAGGAGGGAGGCCCAGGCCTCAGGGGATAATGCTGAAGAGTTCACCAGAGGAGTGAGAGGTTGCTATGGCAAAGGCCCCCCCCCCCTTTCCTCTGGAAATCTGCTATCTGAATGTCTGGGTTAGCTGGCCTCAGAGCCTCAGGTGTTCTCAGGCAACCTCCGAGCCAGGAACTGTCTGCAGCTGTGGAGTTTGTCCTTAGGGGCCATTCCCTCCCAAGCTTGCTGGAAAGCTGCTGTTCTTCCCTGCTAGGGTTGAGATCCTGGGAAATGGCAGCTGGCACTGCTCAAGGCTTTTTTTCCTGTACCATTTCACAGTGGAGCACGGCTATGGATCAGTCAGTTTCCTATGAGGGACTGGGGTCGCACAAGGCTCAGGAAACCCTGCAAGTTTGCAAGAGCACAGAACTCCTGAGTTCCTGTCAGAAATCCTTTCCACTGTGCCTGAAAACTGTGTTGGACTGTGGTGGTTCAGGCAAGAGTTCAACCAGCTCCAGACCAGGCCAGTGGATTTTTTTTCTCACTCTTTCCTGTATATAGTTATTATCACTCCTTTGAAAACTTGTGGGGCATGTTGCTTGATCCATTCCTCTTAGGGTGCTGAGGAAACTCGGTTTAATCTGTAGGAGAAACTCACTCTAGCTGCCTTATGTCAGCAATCTTAATTCATACCTAATATTTATTTTAAATGATAATGGTTTGCTTTTAAGTATTCATTTCATTACTGACATTAAATTAAATAGCCACATATGAAATTACTTAGCTGTTTTTATGTGTAATACTTGCTTTTTAGTATTGTAGGTTTTTACTTTTTTTTGGCTGTACATTATTATTATTTTAATTTTAGATCCAGGGGCACACACGCATGTTTGTTACATGAATGCATTATGTGGTAGTGGGTATTGGGTCTCAGGTGGCCTATTCCCCAGATAGTGAACATTGTGCCCCATAGGGAGTTTCTGAACCTCAGTTCCATCCCCACCTCTCCCCTTATTGGTGTCCCCAGTGTCTATTTTTTCCATCTTTGTTACCATTTAGCTCCCACATATGAGTGAGAACATGTGGTGTTTGGTTTTCTATCTCTGAGTCAGTTGACTTAGGATGATGCTCTCTAGCTCCATTCATGTTGCTGTAAAGGACATGGTTTCATTTTTCTTTATTGTTGCATAGTATTCCATGAGATATGTAAACCACATTTTCTTTACCCAGGCGATTGTTGGTAGGCACTTATGCTGGTTCCATGATTTTACTATTGTGAATAGTTCTGCAATGAACATGAGTCCAGGAATCTTTCATGTATTGATTTATTTTCCTTTTAAGTAGATCCCTAGCTGTGGGATTTCTGGATTTAATGGTAATTCAATTTTTAGTTCTTTGAGGAATCTCCAGACTATTTTCCATAGAGGTTCCAGTATTTTACAATCCCACCAATGGTGCATGCTTGTTTCCTTTTCTTTGTACCAATATTGGTTGTTCTTTGACTTTCTAACAATAACCATTCTGACTGGTTTGAGGTGATAGCTCTGTGTGGTTTTAATTTTCATTTCTCTGATGATTAGTGATGTTGAACATTTTTTCATGTGTTTGTTGGCTGGTTGTGTGCTTTTTGAGAAGTATCTATCCTTGCCCTTTGCTTACTTTTTGATATGATTATTTGTTTTTTTCTATCTTGAGTTGTTTGTTTTCCTTGTAGGTTCTGAATACTAATCCTTTGTCTGAGGTGTAATTTATTTGTTTTGTTTTATTGCAACACATTTTTATTGTGAAATTTGGCAATTACAGAAAACCAGTAAGAAAATTTAATTCATCTGTAATACCAACACTCAGTATTAACAATTTTTTTTTTTTTTGAGTTGAAGTCTCACTCTGTCATCCAGATTGGAGTGCAGTGGCCGCTCCTGGCCACTGCAACCTTGACCTGCTGGGCTCTGGCGATCCTTCCGCCTTAGCCTTCCAAGTAGCTGGAACTACAGGCGCGTGCTACCACACCCGGCTAATTTTTTATTTATTGTGGAGATGAGGTCTCGCCAAGTTGCCCAGGTGGGTCTCGAACCCGCAGGCTCAGGCAATCCACTCACCTCGGCCTCCCAAAGCGCTGGGATTACAGACTGAGCCACCGAGCCCGGCCCAATGTTAACAATTTTAACATTTGATATATATCATTCTGCCTTTTCTATTTTTAATTAATATATATTTTAAAACAACAAAATTAGAATTTTGAAAGTCTACAATGTTTTTTATCATTTAAATAATGTTACATTTTCTGTATTTTTAAGTATTCTTCTATAATATATTAATGGCTACATCACATTTCATTGTATGTATATGTCATAATTCTTTTAACTGATATCTCATTGTTTGGCTTTTTTTTTCTGATATAAAAAATGGGTATGTTTGTAGGTACCATCTTGTTCACTTTAATTGTTTCTTTAGGCTAATGAATTTTCCTTTGCCCTCTAGCTTTCTGTTATATCACTAGCCATGTGTTAGAGAGCTTACTCCTTCTATATTTCTGAGGTGTAATTTGCAAATGTTTTCTTCTTTTCAGTGGGTTTTTGCTCGTTCTGTTGATTATTTTTCTGTGCAGAAGTCTTTAAGTTTAATTAAATCTTATTTGTCTCTTGTAGTGTTTGTTCCAATTTCCTTTGAGGTGTTGGTCATAAATTATTTGCCTAGACCAATGTCCTGCAGAGCGTTTTCTTGTTTTTTTCTAGAATTTTTATACTTTCAGGTCTTACATTTAAGTCTTTGCCCCATCTTTAGTCAATTCTTTGTATATGGTGAGAGATAGGTGTCCATTTTCATTCTTCTGAATATGGTTAGTTAGATGGAGGTATGTGTTTTTATATCTGGGTTCTTTGTTGTGTAAATCTGTCTATTCTTATACTTGTACTGTGCTATTTTGGTTACTCTTGACTTATAGCATAATTTGAAGTCAGGCAGTGTGATGCCTTCATAATTGTTCTTTTTGCTTAGGATTGCTTTAGTTATTTTTTAAAATTCCATATAAACTTTAAGATTGTTTTTTCTTGTTCTGTGAAGAACAAAGTTGATATTTTGATCAGGATTGCACTGAATCTGTAGATTGCTTTGGGCTGTATGGTAGTTTTAGCAATATTGATTCTTCCAATCCATGAACATGGAATGTTTTTCCATTTGTTTGCATCATCTACGATTTTTTAAATGATTATTTTGTGTTGTTCCTTGTAGAGGTCTTATACTTCCTTCGTTAGGTGTATTCCTAAGTTTTTGTGTGTGCGGTTAGTGTGAATGAGATTGAGCTCTTGATTTGGTTCTTGACTTGAGAGTTGTTGGTGTATGGGAACAGTGCCAATTTTTGTGCATTGGTTTTGTATTCTGAGACTTTACTGGAGTCATTTATTAGGTCTAGAGCTTCTTGGAGAAGTCTTTATGGTTTCCTAGGTATACAGTCGTGTCATCTGTGAACAGGGATAGTCTGACTTCCTCCTTTTGGATACCCTTTATTTATTTCTTTTGCCTGATTGCTCTTGTGAGGACTTGCAGTATGATGTTGAATAAGAGTGATAAGGGCTGGCATCCCTGTCTTTTTCCTCTTGTGAGGGGGAATTTTTTTCAACTTTTTCCAGTTAAGTATGATATTGACTGTTGGTTTGTTGGTTATGGCTCTTTTTTTCAACTTTTCCCAGTTAAGTATGATGTTGACTGTTGGTTTGTTGTTGGTTATGGCTCTTGTTATTCTGAGATATGTTCCTTCAATGCCCCGTTTGCTGAGAGTTTTTTTTTAAAATCATGATGGATGTTGGATTTTGTTGAATGTCTTTTCTGCATCTATTGAGATGATAATATGTTTTTTACTTTTTCTTCTGCTTATGTGGTATATCATATTTATTTATTTGTGGGTATTGAACCATCCTTGCATCCCTGGAATAAAACTCACCTGGTTTTTATGATTGCTTTTTGAAATATGCTGTTGAATTCACTTTCCTAGCATTTTTTTTATGATTTTAGCATCTCTATTCATCAGGGAAATGATGAATAGAGATGCTAAAGTTTTCTTTTTTTGTTGTGTCCTTGCCTGATTTTTGTATCAATGTGATACTGGTTTCATAGAATGAGTTAGGGAGGAGTCCCTCCTCTTTGATTTTCTGGAATAGTTTCAGTTGGCTTGGTCCTAGCTCTTTTTTTAAATTTATATCTGATAAAATTTGACTGAGACTTCATCTTGCCGTGACCTTTTTTGGGGGGGAGGGGAGTTCTGCAATTTTTTTTATTACTGATTCAATTTCATTGCTCATTGTTAGTCTATTCAGGGTATCTATTTCTTCTTGGTTCAGTTTAGGAGGTTGTATGCTTCCAGGAATTTATTCATTTCCTCTAGGTTTTCCAGTTTGTTGTCATAGAGGTATTCATAGTAGTCCCTGATGATTTTTTATTTCTGTGGTATCAGTTGTTATGTCCCTACTGTTATTTCTGATTGAATTTATTTAAGTTTTCCCTTATTTTCTTGGTTAGCCTAGCTAGCAGTCTATCAATTTTGTTTATCCTTCAATACCCAACTTTTTGATTCATTGATCCTTTGTGTTGCCTTTTTGTCTCAATATCATTAAATTTTGCTCTGATCTTTATTATTTCTTTTCTTCTGCTAGCTTCAGGTTTAGATTGTTTTGTTTTTCTAGTTCTTTGAGGTGCAAAGTTAAGCTGTTAATTTCTGGTCTCTTTATCTTTTTGATGTAGGCATTTAGTGCTATAAACTTACCTCTCAGAACTGTTTTTGCCTGTGGCCCAGAGGTTTTGCTTTGTTGTGTCACTATTTTCATTTGCTCCAACAAATTTTTTTTTTCTGTCTTAATTTCATTGCTTATCCAAGTCTTGTTCAAGAGTGAGTTGTTCAGTTTTCATGCAGTTGTGTAGATTTGGGAGCTCTCTTAGTACTGATTTCTAATTTTATTCCACTGTGGTTTGAGAATATGCTTGGTATAATTTTGACAAATTTAAAAAAAAAATTTATTAAAACTTGCTTTATGGCTGAGGATATAATCTATTTTGGAAAATGTTTCATGTGGAGATGAGAAGAATGTATATTCTGCAGTTGTTGGGTGGAAAGTTCTATATACATTTGATAGGTCCATTTTATCTACAGTTCTGTTTGAGTCTAGTGTTTCTTTATTTTAAAAATACTGATTATTATATTGGTCAGCCAAAGTGTAATTTCTAACAATTTTCATGAATATGGCAGGGGAATGGTGATGGCATATTGTCTGAGTCTTTGTGTTATGTAAGAGTGATTTTTCTATACTTTCTTTTTTTTTTTTGAGTTGGAGTCTCACTCTGTCACCCAGACTGGAGTGCAGTGGCCACTCCCGGCCACCATAGCCTCGACCTGCAGGGCTCCGGCGATCCTTCCGCCTCAGCCTTCCAAGGAACTGGAACTACAGGTGTGCGCTACCACACCCGGCTAAGCTTTTTGATTTATTGTAGAGATGAAGTCTCGCCAAGTTGCCCAGGCGGGTCTTGAACCTGCGGGCTCAGGCAATCTACTCACCTCAGCCTCCCAAGGCGCGGGATTATAGGCTGAGCCACTGAGCCCGACTTTTCTATACTTTCATATGTGACCCTCTCCTTGATTGGCTATAGGATTCTTGGGTAATAAACTTTCTCCCTTAAAACTCTAAGCATATTTTTCCCATGCTCTCTAATATTTGATGTTTTGGAGCTGTCTGAGGCTATTATCATTTTGCTTTCCTTTTGGTATGCTTTGTTTTCTCTTTGGACAGTTGTAGTATTTTATGTATAATTTTTTATTAGAATATATTTATGTACCTGTTCAACTACTTTATAGTGCAGACTCAAGGTCTTTTCACAACTTTGGAAAATATTGTTCTGTTATTTCTTTGATTATTTTATACTCTGCTTTCTTTCTGTGATTTCTTTGATACATACTTTGTCCTTCAGAATCAGTTTATCATATCTTATGTTTTCTGTCTAATTTCTTGTTTTTCCTCTGAGTTCTAGGAGAATTTCTTGAGTTCACTCATCCAGTTGAGTAATTAACTTTTTCTGCAGCATGCATTCTTTTGGTCATTCCATCTATAATCATTTTAATTGAAGCAATATTATTTTTAAAAACCCTTCAAACAGCTTTTCCTGTTCTCATACTTTTCCATCTTCATGTATGTTTGCCTTTTTCACAGATGCCTTCTTAAATCAAGTGTCTTCTTGAAAAATTGAGAATTTTCTAAAATTATTTTTACTGTCAGTTTGAATAAAGTTTTTTCAGTATAGGCGGTTTCTGTCAAAGTGCTTTCATTCCTTTGAACTATAGAATTCTTGCATATTTCTGGCGATTTTTCCATGTCTGTTTATCCTTATAGAAAGTGGACTAGTACTGGCTTATAGGCAAAGAACTGAGATTGACTCTGTGAGAGATTAGTGTGGATTCCTTGCTAAATCCTTTACTTGAAGGAGAAAGGAATAAAATGTCTCCTGAAACAGTCAGATGAAAGATTTAGTAAACTGGAGTGCACTTAATAACTTGTTTTGTTTTGATGGGGTATAGATGCTTGCAGTATGAGCAAACCACGATGTTTTGGGCCACCCGTAGCATAGCTGCTTGCTCCCTTTCCTTGTCTCTGCAGTGTCTGATTTTCTTCTTGGGGTAGCTTATAATACAGCACAGCTCCAGGTCTGTGAATATCAGCTTGTGTGCATGTAATGCTCCTTACAGAGACAAGATCCCTGCCCTCTGGGTGCCCTTAGCTCCTCTTGCCCTCCTGCTGATCACTTTCTGAGTTAGAAGTTGAACACTTTGTTTAGGATCTGATTAGCATATTTATCAGGCATGCTGCTCTTTCAGCGTGACAGTCCTGTATAAGTCTTCTTTAATCTATTTTTACCTGCACTGTGTTCAGCATGATTCTTTGCACTTCTGGCATATTGGGCACCTTCCCCTAATATTTAGTGCTGGAAGGGATTTTGATCTATTGTCATCTTCCATTGATCATCTCATTGAGAATCTAGGGCTGGGGCATGGCCTGTGTCTATACTGACATCTTAGGAAGATTCCCCTCCCCTTTCATTGGCTGTTGAATTCTGAAAATGTTCCCAGTCATGGATGTCCTCACATCTAGGAAAAATAAGGTCATAAATATTAAGATTGAGAGATGAGAATGGACAGGTGAGTAAGAATGAAAAGCTTCAGTGATTGTGTGAAGCTGGGAAGATTGGATTTCAGTATTGGACTTATTTACCTCAAGAATGCCTTTATCAAAGCTCCTGATTGTTACTTTAAGAAATTTGGGCGAAATAGCCTTGGTAACACACTGGACAACAGCAGTTTGGACAAATTTAGAGTGACTAGCTGTCCAGGTTTGTATGCGAGGGAGAAGATCACAGGATGCTGGACTTTCAGTGTTAAAACCAGGGAAGTCCTGAACTTGAGTTGGTCACCCTAGAGTAAATTATACCTTTACATCTGTGGTCTTTTATATATGAGATAAGATATCATGCTACCGTGAACGTCCAGAGCTCTCTTCATCCACTGCCAGGGCACACAGCATTTAGCCAGCAAAGAGCGAGAGCTGCTTTTCATTTTATGTTATATTGGATAATCGACAACCTCTGATTCCAGTTGGATATAGTCAGTTTTTAGCTTTATTCTGAGATAGCTCTGGTAAATAGACATCCTTTAATGTTTTCTTTCTAAAAATTATTAAGTAGTCTTCTAAAGCTGGGAATGTCTTTAGTATATCCTTTGAGATGTACAATCTGTGAAGTTGAGTCACTTTTACAGATTCGGAGTTTTAGATAATTAGAAACTCTTAAATGAAAACTACAAGTTTCTTTTTAAAAGTCATAAAGGATTAGAGACAGTTGGAGGCAATTTCAAAAGAATTGCTTGATTAGAGGGTTGCCAAGGATTTAAATAAAGGTACAAGGCTCAAAGTGTACCTTTTAAGGTTGTATTTGCCAGTTGGCCTGAATCACATTAATTGCCCCTCAGTGGAACAAAAGCATTTAACAAATATGTTCATTAAGATTTTTTTTTTTCTCCTAATGATGTCTGTGGGTCCTAGTATTAACAGTATAAGCATAGTAAGACTTTTATTTGGGTAGATGAGACTGGCATTTATGTGTTTCCCAGAAATTGTTCCAGTTCTTTACATGAAACTAGCCTGGGGAACCACATCCAGCCTCTACTTTTTAGTATTTTGCTTGACTCTGAATCTCCTTTAGGCAAAAAGTCAGGATTAACCAGAAATGCTCAGGAGTGTTCTCAGCCAGAGTCCTGAGAGACAGTAAATTGGAAGAGAGAATGGTCACTTAGTGTTCTTCACCAGGCCTTAAAGCCACACTTCTGAGCCCAAGTCTTTTTTTAAAAAAAATCTTTTGTATTATTGTATTTATATGCATTTAAACCCTAAAACGTATCACTGATATTTTTATCTTTTCTAATTGCCTTTTGCAATATTGTTTATACAGTGTTCAAATATTTTGTGATGCATTTACCCTGAATCAGTTGTTCTTGTGAAAACCTGAAGAATTGCTCTTGATTCTACTCTTTCCCTGACTTTACTTATTCATTTCATTAGCATGTCCTATTTTCTTTCCCTAGAACATTCTGAATCTGATATGTGCTCATCATTTCCCCTGCTGTCTCTGTAGCTCAAGTCACTATCAACTCCTGCATGACCTACTGCAACGTCTTCCTGACTGATTTTCTTACTTCAACTCTTGTTTCCCTTTAGTCCTTTGTCTTTCTCATAAAGCTGTCAGAGCGGTCTGTTCAAAGACAGATCACATTATTTCCCCACTTAAAATTTTCTAAGAGCTTCCTAGAGTATCTAGAATGAAAACCCGAATCCTTACCATGCCTCACAAAATCCTTCATAACCTGTCCAGCTTCCTCTTCTTCCACTCTCGCCATGCTAGCTCATCATGCTGCAATCACACTGGCCTTTCTTCTTAAGTACAACAAACTTATTCCCACTACAGTGTCTTGGCCCTAGCTATCTGCACTGCCCAGAGTTTTCGAATACCCCAGATCTTGGCTTTGCTGGCTTCTCATTATGCAGCTCTCAGTTTACAGCTTAATGATGAACATTCTGTATAAAGTAGTGCACTATTCTCTTGTACTCCCACTTATTCTAAAGCATGTTAAATTATCCTGTTTTATTTTCTCCATAGCATTACACATCTGAGTTTCTTGTTTGTTTATTTATTTATTATATATCTCCCCATCATAATATAATCTCCATGAGAGCAGGGACATTGTTCTGTTTGAATCAAATGGTATTTATCCTTTTCAGATTGGCTTCTTTCATTTAATAATATGCATGTAAGTTTCCTTGGTGTCATTTTATGGCTTGATAGCTCATTTCTCTTTGTGCTGGATAATATTACATAGTACCACAGTTTATTTACCCACTCACCTACGGAAGGACATCTTGGTTGCTTCCAAGTTTTGGCAATTATAGGTAAAGCTGCTGTGAATATCCATGTGCAGTCTTTTGTATGGACTTAAGTTTTCAACTTCTTTGGGTAGCTACCAAGGAGTAGCATGATTGCTGGATTATGGTAAGAGTATGTTTAATTTTGTAAGAAATTGCCAAACTGTTTTCCAAATGACTGTACCATTTTTCATTATTCCAGCAATGAATGAGTGTTTCTGTTGCTCTACATTCTCACTAGCATTTGATGTTGTAAGTATTTTGGATTTTGACCATTCTAATAGGGGTGTGGTGGTATCTCATTGTTATCTTAATTGCAGTTTTCTAATGACATATGATATTGAACATCTTTTTATATGCTTATTTGCCATCTGTGTGTTTTTGATGAGGTGTCTGTTCAGGTGTTTTGCTCAACTTTTGGTTTCCTCTTGTTTTAAGAGACACACTCTTGTTATATTGCCCAGGCTGCAGTACAGTGCAGTGGCTATTCACAGGCACAATCATAGTGCATTGCAGCCTTGAACTCTTAGCCTCAGGTGATCTTCCCCCCGAGTCTTCTGAGTTTCTGGGACTACAGGCTTGTGCCACCACACCTGGCCTTTATTGGTTTTCAGATTGGGTTGTTAGTTTTCTTGTTGGTGAGCTTTAAAAGTTCTTTATATATTTTTGATAATATTCTTTTATTAGATATGTCTTTTGCATTTTTTTTCCCCGATCTGTAGCTTATCTTCTCATTCTCTTGAATGAATCCTTTGCAAAGCCATTTAAAAACATTTTTAATAACTGGTAATCAGTTTATTAAAATACTTGACTTAAGCATCTGTGTTTGTGACTTCAGCTGCAACTCCTGGCTCAGTACTAATGGAAGTAATCTGCTTAACAATCTTGAAAGGACTGTGGGATTCCCATCTGGAAGTGATCTCATGTCTTAGAACCTTCACCCACAAGGAATTTTTCTTATAGTAATTCTCAGAGTCTTGGTAGGTGTTCGAACTGGTCCTTTCATTTTGAGATTCTTTTTCTTTGTATCTTTGATCAAGTCAGCGCACATCTCTCTTTAGGGATTTTTCATTATGGCTGGTTAGGGAATTTCATACAGTGACTCACCACTTATGACTCCATGACTGTTTTTCCGTTGTCTTTAACAGCCATGACTGTGGTGCAGCTTCCTGATCGATTAGTTCCTCAGTGAGAGCAATTAGCTGTGAGTCAGGAGCAGGAGCTGGTAGACCAGAGCTCCACAACACCTGCAGCTGTGTCTTCCTCAAAAATAAAAGTTTTTAGTTTTAATGAAATCCATCTCATTGTTTTATCTTTTCATGGATCATGGTGTTTTTTCTAAAGAATCACCATCATATCCAAGGTCATACAGATTTTTTCCTATTTTCAGGAATTTTATAGGTTTTGATGTTTACATATATTTACATCTATGATCTATTTTGAGTTAAGTTTTGTGGAAAGTGTAAAGTCTGGATTTACTCTTTTACTTATGGATGTCCAGTTGCATTAGCATCATTTTTTGAAGAGATGTTCTTTTCTTCCTTGTATTGCCTTGTTCCTTTGTCAATGACTAGTTTATATTCATGAGGGTCTGTTTTGGGGCTCTCTGTTTTGTTCCATTGGCCTGTTTGCCTGTTCTTTTACCAGTACCACACTGTCTTCATTATGTAGCTTTATAGTATGTCTTAAAGTTGGAAGTGGCAGTTCTTTACCTGTGTTCTTGTCCTTCAGTACTGTATTGGCTATTCCAGGTCTTTTGCCTCTCTATTTATACTTTGGAATCAGTTTGTTGGTGTTTATAAAATAACTTGCTGGGATTTTGATTGGTATTTTATTTGAATATATAGATCAAGTTGGGAATAACTGACATTTTCCCATATAGATCTTGTATATATTTTGTTATATTTATGCCTAAATATTTCATTTTAGAGGTGCTAATGTAAATGGAATTATGTTTTTAATTTCATATTCTACTTGTTAATTGCTAGTACATGGGAAAGTGATTGACTTTTGCATATTAACCTTGTGTCCTGCAACCCTGCTACTATTGGTTATTAGTTGCTTACGTGGGCTAAATCTCACTAGGCCATGGTGTATAATTCTTTTTATACATTTTTGAATTCAATTTGCTAATTTTTTGATGAGAAATTTTGAATCTGTGTTCATGAGTGATGTTGGTTCTTAGTTTACTTTGTAATGTCTGTCTGGTTTTGGTATTAGGCCAATGTTGGCCTCATAGAGTGAGTTTGGAAGTAGTCTCTGTGCTTTTATCTTCTATTAGAGATTGTAAAGAATTTGTATAATTTCTTCCCTAAATTTTTGGTACAAGTCAACAGTGAACACATCTGGACCTGGTACTTTCTGTTTTGAAAACTTATTAATTATTGTTTAAATTTCTTTATTAGAGATAGGCCTATTTATATTGCCTATTTTTTCTTGTGTGAGCTTTGGCAGATGTTTTTCAAGGAATTGGTCTGTTTCATCTAGATTACCTATTGTTTTTGATAAAGAGCTGTTCATAGCACTATTTAATTACCTTTTTAATGTCTATGGGATCTGTAGTAATGTCACAGCTTTTATTTCTGGTATTAGTAAATATGTGTCTATGTATCTCATCTCTTTTTTTTTTTTTTTAGCCTGGCCAGAGACTTACTGATATTATTGAACTTTTAAAAGAAACAGCTTTTGGTTTCTTTGATTTTTCTCTATTGGTTTCCTGCTTTTTATCTTATTGATCTACTTTAATGTTCATTTTTTCTTTTTTTCTGCCTACTTTTGATTAGTTTATTCTTCTTTTTTAACTTTCCTAAGCTGGAAAGAAGTACAGATTATTGATTTTGGATCTTTCTTCTTCTAATATATGCATTCAATGCTATCAATTTTCCTTCAAGCAGTGCTGACACTCTATACAACAAATTTTGATAAATTGTCTTCACTTTCATTTAATTAAAAATATATTGTAATTTTTCTTGAGATTTATTATTTGACCTACAAATTATTTGAAGTGTGTTGTTCAGTCTCCAAGTATTTGTGGGTTTTCCAGCTATTTTCCTGTTACCGATCTTTAGGTTAATTCCACTGTGGTCTGAAGACAGACATTGTATGATTTCTGTTATTTAAATTTATTATTATTATTATTTTAATTATAAAGTTGTAGGGCACAATTCAGGGGTAGGTATACAGATGCTGACTATGCAGATACCATTGTTGATGAAGTATGCGCCTCCCTCCCCTAGCAGTTTCACTCAACTGCCAATCCCACTGACAGTTTCTCACTACTGCCAATCCCTTTCTTATAGTATTATAGTTGTTCAAAGTCTGCTTATGAGTGAGAACATATGGTAGTCTGTTCTTTGTTTCTGTGATAGATCACTGAGTATGCTCAACTACAAATCCATCCAAGTTGCTGCGAAGTCCATATGGTTGTCTTTCTTTATGGCTGCATAACATTCCATTGTGTATATGTACCACATTTTTTTTTAATACAGTCCAACTTCGATGAACAGCATGGTTGGTTCCATGTTTTTGCTATTGTGAATAGAGTTACAACAAACACACGTGTGTGGGTATCTTTTTTGTAGAATGATTTGAGTTCCTATGGGTATATTCCCAATAGGGGAATTTCTGGGTCATATGGAAGATCAGTTTCTAGTTTTTTCAGAAATTGCCACACTGTCTTCCAGAGAGGTTGCACTAGTTGACATTCCTACCAGCAGTGCAGAAGCATTCCTTTTTCTGTGCATCCTCGCCAGTATTTGTTGTTGTTTGTTTTGTTAATGATAGCCATTCTTACTGGGGTTAGGTGGTATCTCAGTGTGGTTTTGATTTGCATTTCTCTGATGGTGAATGAGGCTGAACACTTTTTCATGTGTCTGTTGGCTGCCTATATATCTATTTTAAATTTTATAATGTTTATTTTATGGCCCAGATTGTGGCCTGCCAAGGTGAATGTTTCCTGTTAGCTTGATATGAGAGTGTATTCTGCTGTTATTGAATGAAATAGTCTATGTACGTCAGTTGTATCCATTTGATTGATGATGTTATTGATTTTACTTATGTTCTTAATGATTTTTTTGTCTGCTGTATCTGCTTTTTTCTGATGGAAGGATCAGAAGGATGGAGTTTCCAGTTATGGTAGTAGATTCATCTCTTTCTTCTTGCAGTTCTACTTGTTTTTGCCTTAGATGTTTTGATGCTGTATCGTTAGGTGCATATACATTAGGGATTGTTATATCTTCTGGGAAAATTGATCCCTTTATCATTATGTAATACTCCTCTTTCTCCATGATAATTTCTTTTTTTGCTAAAAAGTCTGCCCTGTCTGAAATTAATTTAGCTATTCCAGCTTTCTTTTGATTAGTGTTAACATAATATATCTTTCTCCATCTCTTTACTTTTAATCTGAATGTCTTTATATTTCAGCTGAATTTCTTGTAAATGGCATATAGTGTGCCTTAATATTTTTATCCCTACTGACAATATCTGTTATTTTTTAAATTGGTATATTTATACCACTGACATTTAAAGTGATTATTGAGAAGTCTGGAGTTTGACACCAGCCCGGGCAACATAGTAAGACCCTGTCTCTACAAAAAATTATTTAAATTAACTGGGTGTGGTAGTTCATGTCTATAGTCCCAGCTACTCAGAAGGCTGAGACAGGAGGATTGCTTAAGCCCAAGAGTTTGAAGTGATAGTGAGCTATAATTGCACCACTTTACTCCATCCTTGGTGACAGAATGAGACCCTATAAATAAATAAATAAATACACACATAAATGAATAGTGATCATTGATATAATTGAGTTAATATCTGCCATGTTTGTTAGTGATTTTTATTTGTTGTCATTGTTCCTTTTTCTGTTTTTTTCTACCTTTTATAGTTTTTATTAAGTGATTTATATGATTCAATTTTCTCAGTATATTAATTATACTGCCTTTTAAATGTTTTTAGTAGTGCAACCTCTAGAGGTTGCAATATACATTTACAGCTATTCCAACTCCACTTTCAAATGAGACTATACTACTTCACAGATAGTATAAGTACATTAAAATAAAATATTTCTCATTTTCCCTTCTATTTCATGTATTATTACTGTCACTTATTTCACTTATATATAAGTATATATATATGTACCAAGCATATATAATTGAATACATTGTTGCTATTTTAATCAACAAATTATTATCTGTTAGATCAATTAAGGATAAGAAAAATAATAGTTTTTATTTTACCTTCACATTTCTTTTCTAGGTCTCTTCCTTTCTTAATGTAGATCAAGTTTCTGATGTATATCCTTTTTCTTCTGACCAATATCTTTTAGCATTTCTTACAATACAGGTCTACTGTCAACAAGTTCCCTCAATTTTTAATTGTCTAAGAAAGTTTTTATTTCTCCTTAACTTTTGAAGGATAACTTTGCAGGGTCCAGAATTCTGTGACTGTGTTGCTTTTCTTTTGGTCTCAACATCTTAAATATTTCACTTCAATTTCTTCTTGTTTACATACTTTCTGAGAAGTCAGATGTAATTTTTTTCTTTGCTCTCTTATAGATAAGCTGTTTTTTTCCCCTCTCACTTATTTCAAAAATTTTACTTTGTTTTTGAATTTCTGAAGTTTGTATATGATATGCCTAGCTGTAGGTTTTTTTCTCTGAGCTTCCTAGATCTCTGTAGGAGGTTGTAGGAAGATCTCTGGTGTCTGTTAATAATTATTTGAAATTCTTTGTCATTATTACTTCTAACTTTCTTCTGTTTCTTTCTCTCATCTCCTTCTACCTTTTGTTCTACAGTTCTTGGGTTTTCTGTTCTGTTTGTTTCTTTTGTTTTTTTCAGTTTTGGAAGTGTCTATCCTCATGCTCAGAGATCTTCTCTGCTGTGTCATTTGCTCATAAGCATATCAAAGGCATTCTTCATTTCTGTTACAGTGTTTCTGATCCCTATCATTTCCTTTTTATTCTTTCTTAGATTTTCCATCCCTCTGCCTACATTACTCCTTTGTTCTTGCATGTTGTTTACTTTGTCCTTAAGATCCTTTAATGTAGTAATCTTAGTTTTTTTCTTTTTTATTAATCAATATTTTTTATTATGGTTTTGTGGGGTACAATTAAGGGTTAGGTGTACAATTACGTTTCATTCAGGCACCCTGTTGATAAGAGGTGTTTCCCCATCCCCAGACAGATATTTGGTACTGTTAATCCCATCCCCCCCCCATAGTTTCCCAGTACCGTCAGTCATTTTCTTATAGTATTACATTTGATGTTCAAGGTCCATTATATGAGTGAGAACATGTGATACTCGAATCTTTGTTTCTGTGAGAGGTCACTCAGTATTATAGACTCTAGTTCCATCCAGGTTGCTGCAAAATTCATGATTTTGTTCTTTTTTATGGCTGCGTAGTATTCCATCGTGTATATGTACCACATTTTTTTAATCCAGTCCTCTTTTGATGGGCAGCATGGTTGTTTCCAGGGTCTTGCTATTGTGAACAACGTTGCGAGAAACATATGTGTGCAGGTATCTTTTTTATAGAGTGATTTGAGTTCTTCAGGGTATATTCCCAGTAGGGGGATTGTGGGATCATATGGAAGGTCGATTTTTAGAGCTTTTAGGAATCACCACACTGCTTTCCACAGAGGTTGCACTAGTTTACACTCCCACCAACAGTGTAGAAGTGTTCCCTTTTCACCACACCCTCTCCAGCAGCTGTTGTTTTTTGAGTTGTTGATAATTGCCATTCTGACTGGAGTTAGGCGGTATCTCAGTGTGGTTTTGATTTGCATCTCCCTGATGATTAGTGAGGTTGAGCATTTCTTCATGTGTCTGTTGGCTGCTCGGATGTCTTCTTTGTGAAGTGTCTGTTCATATATTTTGCCCATTTGATAATGGGGTTGTTTTCTTCTTTTCAGTACGTTTCATTTCCTTGTAGATCTAGGATGTTAAGCCTTTGTCAGACCTAGAGTTGGCAAATACTTTTTCCCAGTCTGTAGGCTGTCTCCCTGCTCTCTTGATGGTTTCTTTGGCTTTGCAGAAGCTTGTCAGTTAAATAAGGTCCCACTTGTCTATCTTCTCTCTTAAGACCTGTGGGTTTCGGGTTTTATACAGGAATTGGATGCCAGTTCCGATTTCCATGAGGGTATTTCCTTCCTTTTCTAAGGTTCTTATGGTTTGAGATTTTACATTTAGGTCTCTGATCCATTTGGAGTTAACCTTTGTGCATGGGGATAGATAGGGGTCCTGTTTCAATCTTCTGCATGTGGTCAGCCAGTTTTCCCAGCACCATTTACTGAATAGGTTCTCCTCTCCCCATTGGTAGGTGGTGGGGGCTTTGTCGAAGATGAGTTGGTTGAGAAATTGAGGTTCTGCTTCTGGAATCTCAATTCTGTTCCATTGATCTATATGCCTGTTCCTGTACCAATACCAAGCTGTTTTGATGATTGTAGCTTTATAGTAAAGTTTGAAGTCTGGTATTGTGATACCACCTGCTTTGTTTTTTTTTGCTGAGGATTGTTCTGGCTATTCTTGGACATTTGTGTTTCCATATGAATTCCTGTGTTGTTTTTTCTAGGTCTGAGAAGAATGTTGTTGGTAATTTAATGGGTATTGCATTGAATTTGTAGATTGCCTTAGGTAAGACGGACATCTTCACAATGTTGATTCTTCCGATCCATGAGCATGGGATATTTTTCCACTTGTTCATGTCAGCTTTGATTTCTTTGAGCAGTGTTTTGTAATTTTCATTGTAAAGGTCTTTCATGTCTCTGGTTAGGAAGATGCCAAGGTATTTCATTTTTTTTATGGCTATTGTGAATGGAATTGTGTTTTTTATTTGGGTTTCTGTTTGTTTATTATTGGTGTAGAGAAATGCGATTGTCTTTTGTACATTTATTTTGTATCCTGAGACTTTGCCAAAGGCCTTTATCAATGTAGGGAGGCTTTTGACAGATTCTTTTGGGTTTTCAAGGTACACAGTCATATCATCTGCATAGAGAGATAACTTGACTTCCTCTTTTCCTATTTGAATACCTTTGATTACCTCCTCTTGTCTGATTGCACTAGCCAGGACTTCCAATACTATGTTGAACAGGAGGGGTGAGAGTGGGCATCCTTGTCTAGTTCCAGTTTTCAGGGGAATTGGTTCCAATGTTTGTCCATTTGGGAGTATGCTGGCTGTGGGTTTCTAATAGATGGCTTTTACTATTTTGAGGTATGTTTTCCATATGCCTAGATGTTCAAGGGTTTTTATCAAGAAGGGGTGCTGGATTTTATCAAAAGCTTCTTCTGCATCTAATGATATGATCATGTGGTTTTTTTTTGACATCTTTTGATGTATTTAATTACATTTATGGTTTTATGAATGTTGAACCAGCCTTGCATGCCAGAAATGAAGCCTACTTGGTCATGGTGGATGATTTTTGAGATGTATTGCTGAATCTGATTTGCTAGGATTTTGTTGAGAATTTTAGCATCTATGTTCATCAAAGATATTGGCCTGTAGTTCTCTTTCTTTGTTGGATCTTTACCTGGCTTGGATATCAATGTGATGTTGCCTTCGTAAAATGATTTGGGGAGAGTTCCATCTTTTTCAATCGCCTGGAATACCTTCAGTAGGATTGGTATCAGCTCCTCCTTGAATGTCTTGTAGAATTCTGCTGGAAAGCCATCTGGACCAGGGCTTTTTTTTGTAGGAAGTTTTCTTATTACGTAGTCGATTTCCTTGATTGTTATTGGTCTATTTAGGGTCTCAATTTCTTCTTGTTCCAACCTAGGTAGGTTGTGTGATGTCAGAAAGTCCTCCATTTTCTTCTGGTTTTCAAGTTTGTTTCCATACAAGTGTACGTAGTAGTCTCTAATGATCTTTTGTATTTCTTCACGGTCAGATGTGACTTCATCTTTTGTGTTTCTGATTGTGCTTATTTGGTTTTTTCTCATTTTTTCTTGGTCAGTCTAGCTAGGGGACCATCGATCTTGTTTATCCTTTCAAAGAACCAGCTTTTTGTTTCATTGATTTTTTTTGTATTATCTTTTTGTCTTCTATGTCCTGGATTTGGGCTTTTATTTTGGTGATCTGGATTCTTCTGCTGAAATTAGGATTTTTGTGGTCTTGCTTTTCCAGCTACTTTAGGTGGCTTGTTAGGTTGTGAATTTCTGTTCCTTCCATTTTCTTCATGTGTGTTTGTAGAGATATAAATTTCCCTCTTACTACAGCTTTCAGGGCATCCCAGAGATTTTGGTTAGATGTTTCTTTATTTTCATTTGTTTCCAGGTATCTTTTGATCCCTGTTTTGATTTCGTCGTTGACCCAGGAGTTGTTTAGCATCATGCTGTTTAGTATCCATGTCTTTGTGGGTTTTGGGGGGACTTTATTGGTGTCAATGTTTATTTTTATTTCACTGTGGTCCGAGAAGGTACTTGGTAGAATTTCGGTCCTTTAAAATTTGCTTATGTTTGATTTATGACCAAGTATGTGGTCGATGTTAGAATATGTTCCATGTGGTGATGAGTAGAATGTGTATTCTGTGTTCTTTGGATGGAGTTTTCTGTAGGTATTAATTAAGTCCATGTGGTCCAAAGTCACATTGAGGTTCCGGATCTCCTTGCTGATTTTTTGTCCTGATGATCTGTCTAGGGTTGTGAGTGGGGTATTAAAGTTCCCAGTTATGATAGTGTTAGAGTCGATATCTTTCTTTAGTTTTCCAAGAAGTTGCTTTATGCACCCTATGTTGGGTGATACATGTTTAGGATAGATATTTCCTGTTGATGGATTGAGCCTTTTATCATTATGTAGTGACCTTCTGTATCTTTTTTGATTTTTAATAGCTTGAAGGGTATTTTGTCTGAAATTAAGATCACTACTCCTCCTTTTTTTTGTATTCCATTTGCCTGAAAGTTTGTTTCCCATCCTCTTACTTTGAGTCTGTTGGTGTCCTTTCTAGTGAGGTGAGTCTCTTGAAGGCAACAGATTGTTGCCTGATGATATTTTATCCATTTTGCCATTCTGTGTCTTTTCAGTGGTGCATTTAGTCCATTCACATTTAGGCTAATAATTGAAATGCAAGAGTTGATCCCTGTCATAACGTTCTTACAGAGTTGTTCCTGTTTGTTTGTTGTCTTTCTTTGGGTTTTGGAGTTGGTTCATGTGTTTTTAATCTTTTGCCTATACTCTTGTGATGAATGCTCTTGTTCTTTTTCCTTTTTGTTCTGTGTTCAGTACTTTCTTAAGTGTTTCTTGTAGAGGTGGTCTGGTGGCAGTGTAGGTTCTTAGGGACTGGATATCTGGAAAAGATTTCAATTCTCCCTAATGAAGCTTAGTTTGCCTCGGTAGGTTATACTTGGTTGAAATTGTTTCTCTTTTAGAACTTTGAAGATAGGGCTCCAGGGTCTCCTGGCCTGCAGGGTTTCTGTGGATAAATCTGCTGCTATTCTAACTGATTTTCCCTGGTAGGTAGTCTGGCCTTTTTCTCTTGCTGCCCTTAGGATTTTTCCTTTTATAGCTACTTTGTTTAGGCGAAATATTATGTGTCTGGGAGTTGGTCTTCTCATTTGTTGTATTGCAGGGGTTCTCTGAATCTCTTGTGTTTGAATTTTTTCATCCTTAATGAGATGAGGGAAGTTTTCTTGAATGATTTCATGAAATGTTTGTTCCAGTGTGGCTTCTGTTTCTCTCTCTGCCTCAGGAAGCCCAATTACTCTTAGGTTTGGTCTCTTGAAGTGATCATTCATCTCTTGCAAGTTTTGTTCTGTCTTTTTCAGCTTCTTTTCTATGCTTTTGGCAGTTTGGGTTAGTTCTGTGTTTTGGTCTTCGAGCTCTTAGATTCTTCCTTCTGCTTGGCTGATTCTGCTTTCCATGCTTATTAGTCGGTTGTTCATTTGCATCACAGTATTCTTTACTGCTGTCATTTCTGACATCACCTCCTTCCTATTTTCCTCTTTTCTCTCCTCAATTTTTTAATTCTCTCCATGAATGTCTTTATGTCTGGGTTTGTTGCATGTAACCAGTCATTCTGGGGGCTCTTCATTGTTTGTGTTCCAGAATCTGTTTTCTCAGTGTCTGATCTCCCAGGGGCCTGTGTGAGACCTATATTCTTCTTTTGGTTTTTCTTCATTTATGCAGTTTTTCCCCCTCCCGACTTTTTCCTTCCCTCCACGTCACCGTCTTCTTTAATTCTGTCATTCAGGGGTAAAGGGATTGTTTTTACTTCTGTTTGTTCAATCTCCTATTCTTTATGTATGCCCTCTTAGTTTGTTCAATTCTGGAGTTGCACTGTAGGTTGGAGGTGGTCCTTTTTGCAGTTTTGAGATGTACTTAAGGGGAGATCTGTGATTCAAAATCTATTTGCAGGTCCTGGTATTCGCTGACAGGTGTGTGGATAATGTGGAACCCACTTCCCACTGCCCTGGAATCTGTCCGTGCAGTGGGGCTGTAGGTTTACTCCCTGAAATAATATGTAGTTGGCAGAGGGGAGAGAATGGAGCAGATAGTGGGTTGAAGAGGGGAGTGGAGAGATAGAGGAGTACGGGGGGAAACAAACGAGTGTGCCAACAAATAGAGAGAGTGGCTCATACTGAAACAGATAAAAACAATAGACCACAGCTACAGATGAACCAACTCTCATACAAAACAAAAAAATAAAAAAAATAAAACATATAGTGATGCTAACATACAAGCTAACTAACCACCTTGTTAGTGTGCTGTTCCTCTATACAAAGCTATGGTTTACAGAGAGAAGAAAAGAGAAGAAAAGGAAAAGGAAAAAAGAAAAATGGGAACGATACAGTAGGAATAGAATTAAGTCATTAAACTAACAGAATCAATGAAGCATGCTCTGAGACATTTTGTTTAAGTCCAATGTTCTTTCAGGTCTGATTTCTAGTTTTCTTTTCACGCTGGTAAATTAGTTTGCAGTTAGCGTTAGTTGCCCCTGATCTCCTGTGAAGGACATTTCAGATTACCCTCCGTTCAGCACTCTGGTCTATGTCTTTATGAAGCTTGTTTCTCCCGTTTTGGTGTTGTTACCTTGAATCGCCAGCAGGTGGTGCTATCTCAGCTGCTCACCCCAGAGCGGGTGGGACCAGACAGGAACAAGATGGCTGCCTATCTCGGGGCAGGCAACAGGAGCCTTATGGTGGGCAGGCAGGACAGTCTTGGTTGCAGGAGAGGTGGCAGTGATCCCGGCAGATCTTCCCTGAAGGGGTTTGATGTGGATCACCTCGGGCCCGGGTGGTGTGATGTGCTATGGCCGTCACGGAGGCCGTGGTGGCGGTGGCAGCGGTGGCAGGGGGAGAGGCTGCGGGAGCAGTGGCGGCGGCGGCGACACCATTTGCGCCGTAGTGACTGTCCAGTCTGTTGCAATGTCCCAGCGGTGGCAACAGCCGAGCTCCGTATGAAGATCAGGCTGCAATTTTCGGGTCCACAGCCCCCCGGGGCAAAAGTCAGAGACCCACTGCAGAGCTCCTTTGCAGAGGGCTTCCGAGTCCGGCTTTCACCGTCACCATCTTGCCGCTTCTCTCATAATCTTAGTTTTTAAAAATGTTTCGTTTGCTAATTCTAACATCCTGCAATATCTGATTCTGTTGCCGATTTTTGCTCAGTTTTTCAGACTGTCGGTTTTAATTTTTAATTTTTTCATTTTAGAATGCTCTGTACTTTTTTCTTGATAGGCAGGCATGATATGTGGCAATAAATCAACATCTAGAGTAATGTGGAGGCTGAGTATGTTGGGAGGGGAAGTCTTCTATAATCTAATAATTAGGGCTCAGTCTTATAGTGATTGTATACCCTTAATTGTGAACTTTGCAAGTACTTTTCAATTTTTTTTTCCTCATTCTTTGTTGGGATAGGATGACTAGCAGGGACTGGAGTTATATATTTTCCTAACTCCGCTTGGAAGGGTAAAAGGAGCAGAAGTTGGGTATTTTCTTTCTCCCATGTAGAAAGCTAGAGCTGGGCAAAATTGGGTATTTTCCCTCCCATGGGTCAGTTGCGCACTGATAAACCTCAATAGGTTAGGCTTTGCTAAAATTGTTTTTCTTTAGGGTAGGCCTAATTAAGAACAGACTGTTGTGATATATATTAAAGTGGCTGTTTTTCTCTTCCTGCTGGAATCATGAGGAGATTTTTCTTGAATTTTTCACTTTGAGAACCTGGTAGATCTTCTAGAGATAAAACTCACAAAAGTGTGGGAGTTCCCTAAGACTGTGTCCCTTGGACTTTTTAACTCAATGTTGTCCACATTGAATCTCCAGAAATTCGTTAATACGGTCCAGGTTTTTCTGCACTGTTATTGTTTTCCATAGACGTTTCTGCTTCTTGATTTCTACTCTGGTAAATTGGTATTCTCTGTTTCCATCCTGTCTGTCTCTCCAGAGTGGGGGATGACAAAATTATGTCTGATTGAGCATCATTGCTCTCGGGTTTATAATATACATCTTTAACTTAGAATAATGCAACTTCAAGTTTTACATGACTTCCCCTCTTTCTTTGTGCTACTTTCATGCATTTTACTTCTGCATATGTTATAAATCTCATGATATGTTATTATTTTGGCTTTAAACAGTCATTTATCTTCTCATGATATTTATTATTTATGTTACTTTTCATTCCCTTGGGCAGATCCAAATTCCTTCTCATATTATTATTATGTTTTGCCTGAAGAATTTTATAACAGTTCTTATAGTTTAAGTTTACTGGATATAAATTCTTTCAGATTTTTTCTGAAAAGTCTTTATTCCAATTTTGTGTGTGTGTGTGTGTGTGTGTGTGCCTGATTTGTAGTATCATTTCTTAGGATACGCAACAGCTTGGCAATTGATTTTTCTCCTACTGCTTGTGAAGAATATTTAAGGAATATTCTTCAACCAATGAGTTTGCCACCTACTCCGTTCTTGGGTTGTGAATCCATAGAGTTCAATTCTGTTCTGAGAGCCAAACATGCAACATGCTGAGTTGGTTGGTTTGTTGCCTGGAAAATTGTTAGGGCAAAATTGATACTTTGATTATGGAGACAAAGAAGCAGATTTTCAAATGAAAGGTGTTCAACTCCAAATGATATGAAATAATTCTGATTTATTCTAAAAACATGGATAGACATAGATATGTCATGAGAAAGAGAAAGAAGCTCAATTCATAAATAGTGAACTTTGTAGTGGGTGGGTATTATAAGACCACACATAAGTAGAGTGACCGTATATCCTGTTTGCTGAGGACAATCCTAGTTTATACCTGTTGTTCTGGAATAATTATTAATACTATCCCCTTCCACTCTTCAAAGTGTCATGGTCTATGTGTTTATGTATATATGTATGTGTGTGTGTATACACACACACACATGTTTAGTCATCCTACTTATAAGAAACTGTTTAAAGAATACAAAGTAAGTGTTAATTCCTTGGTTATTGTCATTTCTTAAATGTTTACTTTGTATATGTTTACTGTTTACTTTGTATTTTAGTTAAATAGTATATACTGACTAATAAATGTGGTTTTAAAATTTTTGATATTTTTCCTGTAGATGATCTAAATGCCACCCACCAACACTGTGTTTTGGCTGGTTCACAACCTCGGTTTAGTTCTACCCATCGAGTAGCAGAGGTAAGAGTAAATAAAAATGTGATTCACGCCTAATTGTATGTGACAGAAGTGGTTGAATGAGCAATGAGCAATTTATCATAGAGCTTTAGAGGAGTATTTGATGGGAAAATTGCTTCCATCTAACTTGACTTTAGTCTCTGTTTACTTGCTTTTTTAGCTTTGGGTTGTGTTGGATACAGTTTTAAAAAGTGTATTCACAGCATGGGATAAGTATGTTTTGCTTTTTGGGGTTATGTTTCTTGGAGAAGCAAAATGCCACTGGCAAGTGTTGATAGTTAAAGATTTATTTAGGGGGTTGTATCTGTCAAGGTCAGGGGCAGGAGATAGCCAGAAGGAAATGGGGTAGATTCATGTGCTTGTGCATGTGTTAGCTGTGGCTGGGTTCATATGGTTGAGAGTTTATATTTCCCTTAACTTTGGTCAGACTTCTGGGCATGTGAATGTAAATTAAGGAGAAAGTTACAGTGGTGCCAAGGAATTTCTGAGCTTCCCAGTTGTGTTCATAACCTCGACTTTATTGCTAAATTTTGCCACCACTTGTAATGGCTGATGGTCAGCTGATCAGACTAGTTCAGAATGAAAAATTAACAAATGAGAAAAAATCATATTAGCCATCATAGAATCCCAGTTGCTCAGTTAAGAAGGGTTTCAGAGAGCAGGGGAATACTCATGCAAAGGATTACACTTTGGCCTCTTACCCAAACTTGACTTTTCAATGGAACCACAGGGGACAGTGTGAGAAAATTGGGCAGAAGAGATACAACCAAGTGGAAGGGAAACACAAGCACAAGACCTTTTCAGGCATGAGATTGTGAGTCTGTCATGCAGTTTGGTGTCTTTTGGTAATTAAGAAGCTTTACTAGTGGACTGGTCAGATGAATATGTGGTAGAGAGGAATGAGTGACTAAGTCAAAATGTTAGCAAGCCCATCAAGTATTCCTTCCTCTCTTTCTTTTCTTTTCCATTTGCTTAATCATGCAAATGTTTCGGTGCCTGTTATATGTCCAGTTGATGCCCTCGGAGATAGAGCCATCAACGTGACCATTATGTCTACTTCCTTTTTTGAACTTATGTTTTAGTTGGAGAGATACATTTTAAACAAATAAACACAGAAACAATATCTTTGAGACCTAAAAGAAGTTCTGATGGGAAGGAGGGGAGGAAGGAAAAGAGGAAAGGAAGAAGAGGCAAGCATTTATAGAGCACCTTATATATGCCTTGTATTGTAGACAGAGATTTCACTGCCCCGGTTGTAGGCGTCTACCTTTCTAGCTGTAACCCTCCCACAAATCCTGTTCTTGTGGTTCACTTGAGTATGTGGCTACTCGAGTGTGTCCTTCCTACATCTTTCCTTAACCTGAAAACGTAGACAAGCTCGTTAATGCTGTATGCAGAGGACTGGTGCAAAAAGATTAATTAAAAATTTGGGAAAATGTTTGCTGGGGATGACGATTGTACCTAATTCATAGGATTCTTATGAGGATTAAATTAGTTAATGCTTGCAGGTCTTTTAGAACAGTTATTGGTAAACAAAGATTGTTAGCCACTACTTACTATTGCTAAATTACTCCTCCTCCTCCTGCTACTATCTTTTTATTTAATTCTGGTGAAAAACTAATAGATGATAGGAAGAGCTAAAGCTCCGTGGAAGATTATTCTGTCTCTATTTATACACTAAGCTATACAAAATAAAGAAAGAGAATTAAATTACCTGTGAATCTTGACTATGAGAATTGCTATTAATTGAAAGCTGCCATTCAGAAGGAAGGGATTTAAGTTTCTTCATTCATTCTTCAAACTTTTGTTCAACTTTTTGGTGCTCAAGGTATTCCTTTGGGCACTTGTGAACAGGAATGGTTGACATGTTGAATGTCTTCAAGTTGCTTACAGTCTAAGAGTAGGTATAGTACAGAACAGAAAGTGGCAAACAGCATAAGGTTTCATGGGTGAGGTGAAGTCTGAAGTATCCTTTCAGGACAGGTAAAATGTAGGGAATGAATGTGTAGGGATTAGGGGATTTTAGCACATTTTAGACAGGTGGGAATCTTGTGATTGGAGTGGGATGGGGGTGCTCGGGGAATATTGAGTGGCTGTACTCTGGATCCCAGGGTGCCAAAAGGAATGTTGACAGATAAGGCTGATTCCTGCATGGGATCTGATTGTGAAAGATCTTGGATATCAGATTAGATGTTTTAACTTAAGTTGGTTGGCAGTTGTGGGTTACTGATTACTGTTTATCTTGGTAGTGACATACTGGAGATAACTTTAGGAAGATGTAAATGATAGAGATATCACTTATAGCTATCAGTGTCTGAACTAAGGTAGTGTCAAAAAGAAAAAGGAAGAAATTTGCATGATTAATGTAGGAAACAGCGTGAGACTTGGCAACGGACTTAATGCAATGGAAAGAGGAGCATACTAACTGAATGAATGAACTAACTCTTTAAGGGGCGCTTTTCTTGTGCCAGACTCAAGGCTGTCTCTTGAGTTTCAAGTCTGAGTGATTCAGGGATGACATACTATTTGTAGAAACAGAGGATCTGAGACATTAGGGGAAGACAGTAGATAGCTCAGGCTGGGTTGGAGTTGCCAAGTGGAGACGCCTAGCAGGCAAATGGAAATACAGGAGTAAAACATGAGAGAGTGCAGGAAACTTCTTGCCCCTTTGACCACGATAAAGGTTCCCAAAAGGAGCCGTTTGAAGTACCAATGAGAAGCATTTCCTAGCCCTTTTTTCCTTTTTTTCGTGTGGGTCAATTTCATACTTTTATTAGAGCAGCATCGCTTTTAAAATAACTTGAGGCTGCTTTCTCATATTAGTCATAATTGTGTTTATATCTTCTAATTTTTAGGCCAAATTTTGAGCACTAATTAAATAAAGAGATGAGTATTATGGTGATTCTTTTTTTTTTTTGAGTTGGAGTCTCACTCTGTCACCCAGACTGGAGTGCAGTGGCTGCTCCCGCCACTGCAGCCTCGACTTGCTGGACTCTGGCGATCCTTCCGCCTCAGCCTTCCAAGTAGCTGGAACTACAGGCGCGCTCTACCATGGCCGGCTAATTTTTGATTTATTGTAGAGATGTGGTCTCACCAAGTTGCCCAGGCGGGTCTCGAACCTGCGGGGTCAGGCAGTCCATTCACCTCAGCCTCCCAAAATGTGGGATTACAGGCTGAGCCACCGAGCCTGGTTTACGGTGATTCTTTGGGGAGAAAAACGTTACCCCAAATCTAAGATTTTGGTATTTTCTGTGATCCAGATCAAGCTAAATGATATTTTATGAATTATATAATGTGAATGATGTGGTTATAATACTGCTTTCTATATTATAGAGACAAACTATTGTCTTTGTTTTTTAAATAAAGTTTTATTGGAACACAGCCACTTGCTTACATATTGTTAATGACTGCTTTAGAGTTACAGTGACAGAGTTGAGTGGTTGCAAGATAGACCTTGTGGCCTGCAAACCTAAAATATATTTTTTGACCTTTTAAGAAAGTTTGCTATGTTACAGATGATCATGTGTAAATAAGCCTGAAAAATAATCTTAAAATTAAAAGTAGTCTTTTCTAAAAAATTACTGTTTTAGATCACCTTCTATTTCTACCAAAAGTAAAAAATAAGATTATTCAGTGCTGGCTATGTTATAGTGAAAGTCATCTAATTCATATGCATCTGGTAGTTTTTCCTAATTGGTCTACTTTTAGAACTCTATGTGGGAATATGTATAAAGTACCATAAAAATATTCAAATCTTTGATCACAAACACTATTTTTAGAAATCAAGCCCAGGAAATAATGAAATAAAACTATGTACAGAAAGATGTTTATCTAGCATTATCAGTAATAGTGAAAAGTTGGGCAGAACCTGAATGCCTTTATAGCTTTCTGATAAGTTAATTAGATTATTAAATATCATTTTAACTAGCAAGCATCAAACTGGTTATTTTGGATATTTATGTACAGTAAAAACACTATATACATTGATATGGAAATACTGATTTCAACTGTATATAGGCAAAGAATCATGTGCAGCAAAAAAATAAAAATACTTAACAGGGTTCGGTGGTTCCTACCTGTAATCCCAGCACTTTGGGAGGCCAAGGTGAGAGGATTGTTTGAACGTAGGGGTTTGAGATCAGCCTAGGCAACATAGTGAGACTTTGTCTCCACAAAAGATAAAAACATTAGTCAGACATGGTGGCGTGTGCCTGTAGTCCCAGCTACGCAGAAGGCTGAGGTGGAAGGATCACCTGAGCCTAGGAGGTGATCATGCTACTGCACTTCAGTCTGGGTGACAGAGTGAGACCCCAACTCAAAAAAATAAAAATAGGTTAAGGTGGTAGAATTATGTTTTTATCTTATTTGAATTACTTTTATTTCATCTTATATTCTTGTTTTCAATAGTAATAGAAGCAAAAGGATTTTTTTCTCCCACAATGAAGTTACATTATTGTTTAATAGAAGAGGGAAAGAAAGTCATGCATTGTTATAGTCCTTACTAATTCTACAGATGCCCCCTTTTCATCTAGTGTTAACATTACATATCTTATCTGCATCAAACAAAATGATTTGCTATTTTCTGCCTATTCACAATGTGTAGGAAACACATTGTGTTAAGGAAATGATGTACTGAAATTTGTTTTAATTAATCAGAGAAGAAATTTATTCTGTTTTTTGGTTGAACATGACTAGATTATGTCTGATGGCTCTTAACCTTTATTTGATTTTAGTTTTTTCCGGTTGTGACAGAATGTTCTTGAGATTCAATACAGAGTTTCTTTTTCTAAATTTAAATTTTATGCATAGTTCTTTTTTGAATAGGTGTTACTCAATGGTTAAAATTTTATGAAATTCTTAGGAGTATACAATTAAAGTTTCTTCTTAAACCGATCAGCACCCTTTCTCAGCGGCAACCAATGTTATTAAACTTTTGCTATTCTTTTGGTAATATTTAATATGTAAGCGAATACATATATAATATATGTAATTTAAAAGATATTTTAATAGAAATGATAGCCTACTTCATAAACTATTCTGTACTTTTGTTATGTTTCAGTAAAACTTGGTGATAATGATTTATCAATATGTAATTTTTATCTTGGAGTAAGTAATGACTCTTTAGACAAGACACCAAAAGCACAAACAATCAAAGGAAAAAATAGATAAGTTGGACTCCATCAAAGTTAAAAACTTTTGTACTTCAAAGAATACCATAAAAAAATGGACAACCCACAGAATGGGAGAAAATATTTGCAAATCATGTCTCATAAAGTAATTGTCTATAGAATATTCAAAGAATTCTTACAAATGAATAATTTAGCAGAAATAATCCAATTTAAAATGGCAATGGATCTGACTTAGCATGTGTCTAAAGAAGGTACACAAATGACCAATATGCACATGAAAAGTACTCAACATTATTAGTCATTAGGGTAATGCAAATGGAAACCACAGTAAGATGCTACTTCACACCCACTGGAATGACTAGAATAAAAAAGGACAGTAACAAATATTGGTGAAGATGTGCAGAAAGTGGAACCTTTGTGCACTGCTGCAGGGAATGTAAGGTACAGCTACTTTGGGAAACAGTTTTGTACTTTTTCACAAGGTTAAATACAAAGTCACCCTGTAATACAGCAATTCCGTGCCTAGGCATATACCCACGAGTAATGAAAACTTATACATGAATGCTCATAATAACTTAAAAGTGGAAGCAACCCAAAGGCTTATCACTTAATGATGTTTAAACAAAATATGGTGTATTCATATAATTGAATATTAATTGACATTAAAAGGAAATGAAGTAATGATACAAGGTACACTACATGGATGAATCTTGCAAACATACTAAATTGAAGAAACCAGTCACAACAACTCACATATTGTATGGTTTCGTTTATGTAAGATGTCCAGAATAGGCCTATCTGTGGACATAGTAATTAGATTTGTGGTTGCCTAGGGTTGGAAATGTTGGTGGAAATGTTGGTGAAAATGGGAGGGAATGATTGCTAAATGACACAGGGTTTCTTTTCAGGGTCATGAAAATGTTCTAAAATTAATTGTAGTGATGGTTACACAACACTGCAGATATATTACACAACATTGAATTGTATGTTTCCAATGGTTGAATTTTATGTGTGAATTATGTCTCAGTAATGATGCACAACTAGTCATTAGGAAAATGGAAATGGAAACCACAATAAGATGCCACTTCACACCCACTATATGACTAGAATAAAAAAGAATAGCCAAGCTATTACAAAAAAATTAAAAAACCCACAAACTTCAAATTAGACCTGATCATAGGTTCTTTACATCAAATAAAACACTATATACCAGAAAAAAATATTCCATCCTCTTTCTCTGTTTTTTTTTGGCTGCATATATGGTTACACTGAAGTCCATTTAACTGATTTCCTATTGTTGGGAAACTTGTTTCCAATATTTAGCTATAATAAACGACAATTTACCTCTTATATAGCTCACTCTATACTTGGGAAAGTAAAGGTGCCAGTAGGAGAAGTTTCTAGATAGAATGTAAATTTAAGATGATATAGAGATAATTATGGGACACTAGTGGGTAGTAATTCACCTCCGTTCTTTTTGTTGTTTTTGTTTTTCCCCTGCATATTGGAGCAGCCTGCCCATATGCT
The DNA here is from genome assembly GCF_000164805.1 of Carlito syrichta. Lineage (NCBI taxonomy): Eukaryota > Metazoa > Chordata > Mammalia > Primates > Tarsiidae > Carlito > Carlito syrichta. The sequence continues at coordinate 179,981 of NW_007253864.1, read as the reverse complement.
GCCAGCACTCTGGGATCTTTACATTAAAATACATATTGGTTAAGCTTCTGTTTTTTTGGCACAAAAACTTTGTTTTTCCCAGACTTGTTGATGTCACATTGTATAAAATGGCTGTAAACGTGCAAACAATTTTTATACCAGAGGATTAGTCCCCAAGGTTATTTCCAAGGGCTCAGTTTAAATTATAAATATTAAAATAAAAATATTTTAGGGATACATTTCCCTTGTTGGATCCAAAGGATATTTATAGCCTTTTTATTATTCTAGGAAATCATCTCATTATCAAAACAAGCGGATGCATACTCCATCTGCATCCTCTTCTTTTCTGACATATGATCATTTTAAAAAAAGAGTTTGTCCATTTGACCTCTGTTTTGCTCCCACAGACTCAGAGAGAGATGAACTAGTTTTCTGTGTCCTTGCTGAATGCCCAGGTACTCAGATATGCCTTTGAATTTGCCTTGAGGGCATGAGCCACATAGTCTCTATTATTTGAAGAATCTTTTCTGCCATGGTCTGCAGCTGACTAGTGAATGCTTTCCCAGTAAAGGGAAATGAGTTGTTTGCCTTGTGTTTATAAGTTAACCACCCCTCCCCTCATCATTACTGTTTTATTTAGTGTGGTTTTGAACCATTTCTGCAGTCTGGTTACCTTTTTTCCCATTGTTAGACTTGAGGCACTTGAGATTAAAAGTCAGTGTCTTCACTTCTTGGTTTACTAGTTATTCATCCAATAATTATTGTATTTCTTCCACATTAAGGACTCAGTTCTAGATGCTGTAGTATATGTAGAAAATATATATATAAATAGGGCTTAGCTTTAGAGAGCCTACTGTTTAGTTAGAGTATGAGGGCCATATAATAAAAGAAAACCAGCAGGCTGAGTGACCCAAGTGAGGCCAAACTAGCAGTACAGAGCCCAGAGCAGGCCGCTGTACTAATTCTTGAGTTAAGAAGTATAGGCGGAGCTGTAGGGGCAAAAGGTGAACGCACAGAAAGGGGCAAATGTGAACAGTCCTAGGAAAAGTGGCAGGGTGAGCTTGGAATTTGCTCATCTTCTTGATTACTGATTCTGTCTCGACAGTGCTCAACAGGAACCTTGGATTATATCTTGCAACGCTGCCAGTTGGCTCTGCAGAATGTCCACGACAACGTGGACAATGGTGATGTCTCTTTGAAGTCCTTTGAGCCTGCAGTTTTGAAACAAGGAGAAGAAATTCACAATGAGGTGAGGACTTTCAAGAATTGTGAAGGTTCTGAGATTGTATCCTACTTTGCAGGCTAACACATTAATTAGCCATAGTTTCTTATTGGATAAGACATGAGACTCCTAGGGGAGAGGTGAAGGACAGGTTATTACTTACAACAATAGAAATAGCCAACATATTAGCATTTTTATATCAGTTCTTTGTCTTAGTTCATTCAGGCTGTTAAACAAAAGACCACAGATTGAGTAGCTTCTAAACAACAGAAATTTTGTTCACAGTTCTGGAGGCTGAGGAGACCAAGATCAGGGCCAGCAAGTTTGGTGTCTGGTAAAGGCTCGTATCCTGATTCATGGATGATGATGCCTTTTCACTGTGTCCTTATGTGGTGCCAGGGACAAACAAGCCTCCTCAGGCTTCTTTTATAAGGATACTAAGTTATTCATGAGGACAGCCCTCCTCTGAATACCATTACCTTTCATGTTTATACCATTACCTTGCATGTTTCAACATAAGAATTTTGGAGGGACATGATCTTCAGACAAATAACATTCTCCAAACCTCTATTTCTATAGGATGATGCAAAGTAGGCCAGATAACATGCACACGTTGAGGGGTTGCATTATAGGAGAGGAACTTTGAATCTTTTTGAGCTATAGGAACCTGAATCTTTAAAAAATGAGTAGTAAGCATGCCTATTCTTGGTTCCAGGTCAAGGCTGTCTTTATCTTCTAAGTTTATACACAAACCTTCCCCTAGTTCTGAAGGGAGAGACTATCGTATTTACCGAGGCTGTTCGTTGTATAAACATGCTTGCAATGAGAGTCTGAAACGCAGGGTAGTCAGTGCTTGCTCACAAGACATGCAGAAACACAAGAGACTCATGAAGAACAGTCTCCCACCAAAGACTGATGGGAATTGAGGGTAAACTCTAGGAGCCGTTGTTAATGCCTTGCCTTTCATTTACGAAATTGGTTGCAATTTTGCAGTCTGAGACCAGCAGATCTGTATCCTATGAGTCCATGTTTCACAAACTTACTCTCAATATTTGCCTAATATATCCTCAATATTTGCTGTATCTTCGGACTTCATACATTGTTAGTTATTTAATATTTTTCTTCAAATCAACATATTTTTTGCATATATAAATTTCTTCAAAAAGGAAGCTTTATATTGCCACTTTAAGTGAAAGTCCAGTGTCACTAGCAAAAACAAAAAGTATACTGAAAAATATGTGCAATGAAAACAGAGCAATGTTATTACGTGCTAGCAGATGTTCTTGTCTGGAGGAGGCTCTGAGCTTTGGTCTCCTTTTTTCACGTTAAGAGATATTCATGGTAATGGTTGTACAACTTCATAAATTTTCTAAAAAGTCCCTGAATTCTACGTTTAATTACAACGTGTGAATTTTATGGCTGGTAAATTATACCTAAAAAATAAAACCATTAAAAGAAAAAAGAGAGAGACCAACAGGTAGTAAAGAACTATTGAAGATCATCACCACTCTGAGACTTTCTCTTTGATATAATCATAAGGATTGGTAGAGATTTGGAATACAAAAATGTTTTCATTCATCCTTTCAGTCATTTATTACTGAACAAGGCCAGGTACTTTTCTGGATGCTTTAGGATATATTGATAAATAAAGTAGACATTCTAGTACAGGGAAATGAAGATAAATGATAAATATAATACATTGATAAGTTACACAGTATGTTAGAAGTTGATAAGTGCTACAGAAAAAACCAACCAAACAGAGCAAGGGTAATGGAAATTGAGAGAACTAGAGAGCATTTCTATTGAGAATATGTCCTTTGAGAAGAGAATTGTAGGACTTGAGAGATTGAGCCATGTGGACATCTGGAGAAGAGCATTGTGGGTTGAAGGAACTACCACTGCAAAGACTGTATAGTGGAAGAATGCCTGGTGTTCGTGGATACCAGGGACAGTATTGTCTGAGTGGAGGGAGTAAAGTTATGGCTGCTAGTTGTAGGAGAAGAGGTAACACATAGTACCTGGAGATGGGGTTGCAGCAGATTGAATAGGTCCTTGGAAATCCCGGTAAGGACAAGGACTTTTCCTTTTTACTCTGAGGAGAGCCTCTGAAGGGTTTTGAGCAAAGGACAAACAGTATCTGCTCCCACAGTGAAATATAATATTAATATCTTTTTACTGTCTTTAAAAGATATTTAATATCTTGTGAGCTATTTCACATTGTGAAACATTGTCATAATCTCCAGAGCCAAAAGGTAAAGAAGTTCTGCCTTTCAGGGAAATAGTCGCCACTTCTAATGCTAAGCTAAAGTCTGACTTTCTTCCCTGTGCCTGATATTGATGTGTGTCCCACTTTCTCTCCCATTAGTCCCTGCTGGAGACATTGCTTATAGCTAGAATTCCAGGAAAGATAGGCATTCATAAATGAATGATTGCCTCATTGAACCAGACCTGTGAGCAAAATTATGTCTTTCTCCATATTTGTAGTATAGAGATTCTGATCTGGAAATTTCATTATTTCCTTCTCTAAAACCCTCTTATAGGAGTCAGGCTAGTAGGGTGGGTGCTTTCTTTAACATGTACATGGGCTATTTCATCTCCCTGTCCTTTCTGATTTTCTGTGACTGACTTTGATGTTTTGTTATTGTCAGTAGACAGGGGAAGTCTGTAAGATTGTGCTGTTTATTTAGTTGTTTATTGTCATATAAACCTATCTGCTTCAAAAAGTGACTGGCCGATTTTAACATTGTATATGTTAGGGAGATGGGGCTGAGATGTACTGTATCAGAAACCTTAGCCTCTTGAGGCAAGCTGGGGATTGTGAATCTAAACAGCGTGTGGGCCGGTCTTCTCCATCCCCTCAATCTTTAATCCTTCAAGTTCATCTCTTTAAGAATTAATTCCATATGTCAGGGCATATTGTCAGAAATTGTTCTTTTGCTGTACAAGTTGGCCTAGGATCGAGTGCTTGCATGTTTTCTCTCTGTTTTGTTCTGTTGTTAAATGAAAACACAGATGTCCATAATAGTCCTACCACTTTCTTGCTGCTTTTCTCTTTCCTCAAAGCCATGTTTTGAGGAAGCCATGTTTTGCTGGACTAATTACAGTATGGCCTTGCTATTACACGCTGAAAACTTTCATTCTCTGTGGGTTTAGGAGTGGTTTGTTTTCCTTGTCTAAGATGCGTTCTAACTAAGCAATTTGGGAACTTTGGACATATTTTTTGGGAGTACGTTTTAGAAAATTTTTAATCCAGTTTAAGATATGTAGGAATGATGTTCGTTCAGTTATAAGCAGAATCTTCCTCTAGGTTTTTCAATGATATCTTTTCCTTCTTAAAAGTAGTAAAATATGAAATTCAGTCTTTTCTCCTAGTACTTGTCCCCTGGAAGAATACCATAATGCTTGATAGCATTGTTTGGTTCTCATTTTCTTCTGATCAGACCAGCACCTTCCTTATAGCTGCTGTGAAAGAGGCTTTGTAGGACCTCTCTTTCTAGATAAAGCCTTAGCATCTCTCCCTGGTCTAATTTCTCAGTGAAGTAACTTATTTCAGTTATTATAGTGAGACATTAACCCCAAGGAACATGTTGACACATCTCAAGAGGGAACTACGTGGCTGACTTGGGACCAAATGAAGAGCCTAAAAACTCAGCAAGAAGAAAAGTAGGTGAAATTTGCCTGCCCATAGGAGCGGTGAAGATTGTGGAATAATCTTAGTAGCTAAGAAATATATGATTTTGAAGTCTTATTAGGCTTTGTTTTCCATTGCCTACGTGCCCAGTGACTGAGGTTCAGATAGGTGGGTGGATTCTGTTTCTTCCTCTCCTCCAAACTTTTTTTTTTAGGTTTTTCTGGGAAAAAGTTTTTCTCAATAATCTCTATTTTGCTATTTCATGGAGAAGTCAGGTGCAGGTAAGAGGGTTCCAGAGATGGTTTTTTGAGTCACAGCTATGAACCTAAAACTATTGTGAATGGGTTTTCATTTTTCTCTGAAGGTCCAGAAGGGCCTCCAAGTTCCTACAGAACCTTTAGACTGACAGTGTGCCTTTGGATGCCTGTGGATATTAGTTCCTTTTGTATTGTAATTGTCCAAAAGATTGGATAATAGTGAATTTTCATCAAAAGCATGTTCAAAATCAGGAAGTTTAGTTTGTAAGCATCATGAAGACTCAGAGAGAACCTGAGAGCTCCAGCGGGTTGTCTCCCTGCTCTTCATGTATACAGGGAGTGGAGCTACCCATGGAATGTTCCTTGGCCTCATGTCAGTGTTTGCTTTTCTCTTATTTCTGCTGTGTTAGCTTTGAACCTCCCTGAAGGGGCTACGACTCTGGAGAAAGGAGGAAGACCCTACTCCTGTCATGGTTATGCTTTATCAGTCAGTCAGTATGGTTAGGCTTTGATTTTTTTTGTAACCCCAAAGTAATATGGCTTCCACTGTACTCTGAGTCCTGACCCTTTGGTTTTTGTGTAATGTCCATGCTGTAACTTTCCCTAATCCCCAGAGGTTAGAGGAGAAAAAATTATTTTTAATTCAAACTGTGAATTAAGCAGCTGGAAACATTTTTTGCTTTCTTAATTAATTTAAAGAAAAGAGCCACTACTTCTCCTGGCAGTGGGGAAACTGATGAGGGTAACATATGATTAAAATTCTATAATTTTTTTAATCTCCAACATTAAAATGAAAAAGTCAAGTCATAGAGTTGAATAAAATGCAGGCCAGTGGATTTGATTTTGTCAAATGGGCAATACTTAAACTCTGCAGGGAGTAAATCCTCAATGTTGAACTTTTCTGACTGACATTAGTGGAAAGGGAGGGGTGTAAGTTGGCATGGACATTAAAACCATTCCTGCTTCAAGAATTTTATAAGATTGTGAGATGCATGGAGACAGTAAGTTTGAGGCCTTGTGGTCTTGTTCAGATTGTATTATTTGTAGCTAGCAAGTGCATGACATGTAGCAGACAGTTCATTATTAACCTGTGTAATCCTCACCACAAACCCATGTGGTGATTATGCAATTATCCCTACCTCACAGATGACACGGCTGCTTTGTAGTGGAGCCCACTTTTGAACCGATTCCAGAGCCCTTATTCTTAACCATGACACTATCTGCCTCAAAAGATAGTTAAGGGCTGAGTGTAGTAGCTCATGGCTATAATCCTAGCACTTTGGGAGGCTGAGTGTGAGGATCACTTGAGGCCAGGAGTTCAAGACCAGCCTGGGCAACATGTGAGACCTTATCTCTTAAAGTAAAATTAAAAAAAAAAAATTAGCTGATATGGTGGCATACTCTGTAGTCCCAGCTACTTGGGAGACTGAAGCAGGAGGATCACTTGAACCCAGGAGTTCGAGGTTGCAGTGAGCTGTGATTGCACTACTGCACTCCAGCCTGGGCAACAGAGTGAGACCCTGGCCCTTGAAAAGAAAAGAAATACACACACACACACACACACACACACACACACACACACACACACGTATACATACACATATAGTTGGACATCTGAAGTAGAAGATGAAGACATTACTTATAAATGTACAGGGCTCTTTCTTTACCCTATTGTTCAGTAGTCCCCAGATATGTCCTTCTCCTTGCTTCTGAGTTTTAATTTACTGAAATTCAGATTCTAGTGTACCCTAATAGGTTAGGTGAACTGTTTACATAAGATAATTTATTTCCTGGGTTACTGTGGTCATCAAGGTATATACCTTTTGTCGTCTTCAATGGAAATAACCAGTCAAAGATTGGGAAACCTTTTAGAACCTTTTCAACTCTCCCTGACTTAGGGTTTGATGCTGTGCTGTTAGGCTTTTCCTGTAAGTGTGAAGAAATTTCATGTGAAATTCATTAAAAAGAACTTATTTTTCTTGTAATAAATATGTTGTAAAACCTGTATCTTTTTAGAAGTTGAACTACACTTGTATTCATTTTCTTTTCAAAGTACTCAAGTTTAAGTCTACCCATTGTCTTTTAATACCAAAGATAAGGTTTAGCAACTATTGTTTTAATATTGCCTGCATTCCTTTTTTGTTTTATTTTGTTTTGTTTAAACAGCTTTGACTGAAATCAGTCCTACATATCAAACAAACATTTGTTAATGTAAACTAAAACCTTTTCATATGACTTGCTATTCTCAGGTTACTTATTTGAGCCATTTTCACCATTGTTAAATCTTCACAAGTTGCTTTTGTTTGCCTCATGAAAGTTCAATATGGATAAACAAACAAAAAAATTCTTTGTGGTAACAGGTGAAGATTATAATAGCTCTGTGTCTGTATATGGAACACGATCACCTTAGTAAAGCCAGATGACCTAGCATGAAGCTGTGATTACTGTACGTTTCTTTAGAGAGCAGTGGTAGAGTTTTTAGGATCAATGGAGTTGCACTTTGGTGGTAAAATTTGATTTTCAGGTAGAAGATGAGTGACAGAAGACATGGAAAATAGAAAAAAATTTCTTTTACTTCCAAAGTCTTAATTAGCCTCATACACACACACACACACACACACACACACACACACACACACACACACACACACGGATTATTTCAGTTGTGAGAGATGGAAAATTCAACTTGAAGTGGCTTAAGTAAAAAGAGCTTCAGAAAAAGCTTGATCAAGGGTCAGTTGATGTCATCAGGACTTGATTTTTATCTTTTCATCTTGTAGCTACTTCCTACAGTGTCAGCTCCATTCTTTCCATTTGATGGCAAAATGGCTGCAGTCTTTCTCCTGTCTCTTCTGACAGTTTTGGGATTTCTCCTGATTGAACATATACTTTTTTCCCTCAAGCCCAATTTTGTGACTAGAGAAATATAGGGCTGATTGGTGTAGACCTGGGGTTGCACATTTCACACCTGATATTGGAGTTGGAGCTCTAACCCAACCACATGGACTGAGATTAGGGAAAGGATGGATTACCAAATGAATAGTAGGATTTTGCTAGAATAAGTCGAATGCTAAAGTGGCAAACAACTGTGGTTTTCTACAGTAGATTCGTAGGAAGGAAGATACATTACAGGTTGAGCATTCCTGATCTGGAAATCCAAAGCTAGAAATTCTCCAAAATCCCAAACTTTCTGAGTGTCAACATGACTCTCAAAGGAAATGCTCTTGGAGCATTTCGGAGTTAATGTTTTCGGATCTGGGATGGATAATTGGTAAGTAAATAATGTACTTATCCCACAATCCAAAATACTTCTGGTCCTAAGCATTCCAGATAAGGAATACTCAGCTTGGACTGGTATTTTTGCTAGTCTTTTTTTTTAAACCCATTGTCATTTGTCCTGATTCAGTTGACAGTTGACAACTTGAATGACTTTGTAGGTTAATGCATGCCTTCATAATTAATTTTATATTGTTTGATGGTATGGGCTAAGATTATCACCAGCTCCTCCTGGCCCATGGGTAAGTTCTTTATTTAAAGAAACATAGGATTGATGTCTCTTAATATGTGTCTGTGTTTTGTTTTTAATACCAGTCTTTAATAAACACATTTAATAAAAATTTGTTTGATTATATCTTTCCTTTCATTCATAGTACAAGCTGCTGTATTATTTAGGATCTCAGCAGTTGTTGTTGATTGACTTATAGTTTCCATATATCTGACTAATAAATGTGATGGAAAACTATTCCCTAGCTTGAGCTTGGCTATCTTTCTAAGAGTACCTCAGTTTTAGGATCACTCTTTTCTGGGCTTCGCAGAAATGTTCTGGAGATGCCAAATTATATAAGGAACTCTGTCACCTTGTCTCATCCTATAACTGTTCAATTACTAGAGGGCAATTGAGTGATGAAGTCATTGTCTTGGCCATCACGAGGGCGTTATAACCACTACCTTGTGCTTATGGTCCATAGGTTGAGTTTGAGTGGCTGAGACAGTTTTGGTTTCAAGGCAATCGATACAAAAAGTGCACTGATTGGTGGTTTCAACCCATGGCCGAGCTGGAGGAACTGTGGAAGAAGATGGAAGGTGTGGTAAGTACCTGAGGTCTGGGGTTGTGTTTTGTGGGATACTGTGTTACGTAAATCCTACACTGCCGAATTTGAATTGGCAAGTACGTATTTAATTATTCCAAATTACTGAGTTAGGTTATTCTTGGCAAGGTAATGGGGAGAGTCAGGATTTTGTCAGTACAACCTCATTTCAGTTCAAAAAGCACTGATTAAGTGCTTTCTGGTTATAAGGCAGCATGCTAGACATATGCTAGGAAGTGGCAATGAGAGGATAACAATTCAGTATAATATCTAAAAGGTATTTGCATTTTTATACGTACCAGCTATATGTAGGCCCTATTCTAAGTGTTTTCCTGGTATTAACTTTTTAAACTCATACAACAATGCTAAGAGGTATAAAAATGTGGTGAGCTTATGATGAGCCTTAATTTACGGATGTGAAAACTGAGGGACAGGGAGAGTAAGTGCCTCTCTCATCCAAGGTCACTGAGAAAGAGGCAGAGCAAGATTGAAACCCAGGCAGTCTGGCTCCAGAGCTTGTGTTCTCAGCCACTGTCAGTCACTGTGATCAGTTTAACAAGAAGAGGGGCACAAATATCTCCAGGTATTACATTAGCTAAAATGAAGTCCCGTAATGGAGGTTTAAAAAAAAAAATCACAGTATCGAAGAGGGAGTATTAAATTCAGACCACCATAGCTGGCTGGGACTGTGGTGGGATGGCAAGTGTAGCTTTTGGGAGCCTTGGATGGGGAGGAGTGTAGTGTGATTGCCTAGTGCATTTGGGGAGGAACACTAGGCCCCAAGAACTGTGAAGACAGGACCAGATTGAAGAAGTAAGGTGTGACTAAAGCAAAGAAATGGAGAATGTGGTAGGAAATGCCACTGGAAGGCAGGTTGAAGCCATATGGAAGTCTTGAATCAAGTTGTAACGTAAATGGGTTAAGTAATACAGCAGATACTTGCATGATATTTACTTATTCAGTGTCAGGCACTATTCTACGGGTTTTCTATATAACTTCTGTAACTTTTATGACACCCCACTAAGTAGGTATAGTTTTTCCCCCATTTTACGAATGAGGAGGCTGAAGCACAAAGGGCTTATGGAATTTTCTCAAGGTTACACAGCTAATAGGTGGGGACCCTGGGATTTGAACACTAGGGTCCTTGCCCTTCACCACCTCACTGTTCTGCTTCCCAGCTGTTGAATTTGGAATGTAGTGGAAAAGTGATAAAAGCCTGCTATACTCTGGAGATTGTACCACTGTGTGGAATTTGAAATGTGCTAGAAACAATGAACTAATCTATAAAAATGGATAGCTATTGTTAATTCCTATTTTATTTTATTTTTAAAGCTACTTTATGGATGTGTGATTGATGTACAAAAAGCTGTACATATTTAATGTATACAGCCTGAGGAGTTTGGAGACAACTATACATTAATGAAACCACCACTGCAATCTATGAACCTCCAGAAGTTTTCTTTTGCCTTTTTATTTATTATTATTATTGTTATAAGAACACTAAACATAAGATCTATCTATCCTAATTCCTATTTTATAATAATGAAAATATCAAGTCACCACCCAAAGGCCCCAGTTTAAAATTCTGGGTCAGAATCCAAAAGTCCTTGCTTTTAAGACATCTTCTCAAATCTTTAAAGCATGCCTTTTTGTGGATACATGCCTGGGGAAGGAATGTTATAATCCTTCATTTAGTGTATTAATAGCATCACAAAAATTGATTTCTCCAAAGACCTAAATCAATGCAAAACTGAGCATTGTAAAATAGAATTGGAGTCAATGAAAAGCCTGAGACTAAATCTCCTTAGTTTGTTCTATTCCTAAACTAAGACTGTGTTGAATATTCTCCATTTTTATGGGATGCAAATATAAAGACAGCTTCAGTTTCAGGGAAACTTTTTTACCCATGGTGTTATTCTGATTTTGACCATTTACATTTGAGTTAGAGCCTTTTTACTTGATGAACCTTGGCTCTGGGACATCAGCTCAACGTAGAAATTGGAATCAGATAACTGTGAATTAGAGCTTGAGGACAAAAAAGAAAGAAACTCTTACTGATTTTGTAAAGAAAAGAATGGTAATTGCTTTAGTTTAAGATTTTGTTTTTCTTTTTAAGTAAAATCTTTGGTATTGTGAGCTTGCCATGTAAATTCATTTTAAAATGTTAGTAATATTTATGTATTTTTTTATTTGGTTGCAGTGTCACATTAGTTAGGTAGACGATCTTCTATTTATTTTTTCACTCTTGTATAAAATATCCTTTAAAAAAGAGTAAGCCTGTAGATGTTCCAGAATGCATTTCCTTGCAGTTGGTATGGCATTGCTATGTGTTCTGAGGGAAATCAGTGGCCTCAGTGTCTCTCCTCAGCATGCCTCAGGAAGATCATTATCCACAGAGTGAAGGTTTGGGCTAAGATAAAAGGGATGGTCCTTCAACATTAAATGTAAGCATTGCTTCAAGCCTTTTAAAATGACTTTTACCACATTCATAATAATTTATTTTTGCTATTGGAAGAGACAGGAGAATAATTGTTGGAAAGGTCTATAGTTCTGTGGCTCTGTTAGTGCAGTGCCACCTGCTATTTGTGTATTCGGGGCTGAATTGACACTGGCTGGTTAGATTCCTGCTTTGTGTCAGCCCACTTTTTATTTTTTCAGTTGCAAACAGTAGAGGGCAATGTTGAGCTACCAGTTTGAGGCCCCCAAGATGCTAACCTTTCAGGAAAATGCATACAAATGTACCATTAACTGTCAAGAATTATCCCTGTTGCTTCAAGTTAGCTGTAATCTCCAAGATTCCATAACACAGGAAATCAGTTGTGGGTTAACAAATTCAACAGCAATTTAACATAAAAAGTGCAGTGTTTGGTGCACATTTGGATTCTATAGAATTAGACTAATCGAAACAGCATTTCTGAATGTACTTACCTCGTTTCCAGGGACTATATTACTTGAAATTATTATCATTTTAGACAAATGATTCTTCTTTATTTTTATGCTGTTTTTCGAATTGTAAAATCATGTGTTGTGGAAAGATTTCTTTAATCATTGCATTTTGTCTGCTCTGCAACATAGCATCGATCTCTTCTGGTGAAAAAATAAAATTAAAAACCTCAGGCAATATGTGCATTCCTTTTCCCCTTTTGCTTATGACTAAAGCAACCTTTGACGGCCCTTGTACCAGGGAAGAGACTTGTGCTGTGATTTCTCTCTGTCTTTGTGTTCTTTTTTCATTTTGTGGTTAGAAGGTGTAGTCTCAGGAAGGATATAGAAGAATGAAAAATGAGCTTTGAAATCGCTTTTCTTCCATTAATGGTAATTGCTTCACATGTCATAACCAGTCACATTTTTCAAAAAGTTTAGTCAGCTGTCTCTAAAACTCCCCATCCTCTACTTCCCATTTCCTGTTCCAGCAAGCACCTTTTTTTTTTTACCACACTGTTTATTCTTGCCATTTCTCTCCCTGAGGATAGTTTTACTCTGTGCATGCTCTTGTGATGTAAATGTTAAACCTTATATTTGAATGACATTCTGATAAAATATCACACTCTCCCTGAATATTACCTCATGAATTTATGAGCCATTAAGCCCAAAGCAACATAGCCCTTTCTTATAACCCAGGAATTTAGCCTAGCCTTTTCCTTTCTCTTTGCTCCCTATTCAAGAAAGCATTATAACAATATAATACTATTCAAATATTTGTATTTTATTTTATTTTTTACCAACCCACTACTCCCCCCCACCCCATCCATGATTATTGTATTATGAGGAGACTCTTCAGGATAAGAGAGAGTTACCATTTGAAAGAAACTATACAAGCTTTGCTTTCTGGGTAAAGAGAAATATAAAAAGCTGAAATCTCCTGTGAGGTGAGGAAGTCTTGCTGTAGCTAGAGATTCAATGGATAGGCCATTTGTCTCTCAGGGTCTGGTATCGCTCTTCACAAAACTGACATTTATTTTACCTATAAAAATGTTTTAACACTATCAAATTCACAGTGATACAGAAAAGAATGCTAGGTGTGAAATCCTCTAAATTGATGACATTTATTCATTTCCTTTTGACCTTAAAAAAAGGGGAGGGGTCAATTTGGTATAATCCACTGGAAATATTCTAGAATAGTTTCCAGAATAAACATTTTCAAAAATACTAATGATTTATATACTGGAGAGAAATTTCTTCATGCTTTTTTCATTGTTTTTTCTTTTAGAAGGGAAAGTAGATCCTGATGGTTTTGAATGTTTTGAATTGCATTTCCTGTCCTGACGGTTCCTTGTGCTGGAATAGCAATGCATTTATATGGCAGTTGGCCTTAATAACCTTTATTGACTTTAGTGGGCAGGAGCCAAGACTGGATTATTTTAATGTATCCGTTTTGAAGCAGTGTAAAACACAACATATAATTATGTTAGGTAAGCTATAGGCTACATTTAATTCTACCCATTTATGTTAAAATTTGGCACAGGAGAGCAGAGAGATGTGGAAAATGAGTAGGTGTTTTATTTAATAATGTAACCAGTTTCTTGTTGTTAAAGTTTTAAGAGAGAAATGTACTAAAGAATGTAAAGGTTGTCCCTGACAAGTTAGTTGTAATAGTTTAATTTCAGGATGCGTCATGCCTCTTTCCCTGTTATTTTGGCCTGTGTAAATCTTCTGGGAAAGCTCATGCCAGAAGCCTGCCTATTGCTGTGTGGATGCGTCCTCCTTGGGGTAGGTTACACAATGACAGGCCGTGATCGGGCTGGGGAGCAGTTTGTTTTTGGAGAGATTAATGAAACTATCGTCGCAGTGCTTTAGTTTAAATTCTTTATAACTGAATACAGGAATAAGGCTGCTTTTCCATTTACTGAAGTATATGCTGAGTATTTTGGCATTTGCTAGTGTGTTAGAGTTCAGTTAACTAAGTACACTTCAAGTTTTCTTCTATGATTTTTGGGGTTGTGCAGAAGAAAGTATAGATATTAATTTTTGTGTTCATAATAATGGTTAAAGTCAACAGTTTATATATATGTGTGTGTTTATATACATATATATGTATGTGTGTATATATATATACATACATATATATGTATGTATATAAACACACACACACACACACACACACACACATATATATATATATATAATTTTTTTTCTTTCCCTTTACACTCTAAGTTGTATCAGCTAACATAATTGTCTCCCATTTTTCAGAGTTAGCATTTCTGATTTAGGAGCATAGTGTATTATAGTAATTTAGGGTCTGGTGTGAGATGTCCAGTGGTTTTAAATTAAAATTTAAATTCCTTCCTCTCTTTTTTACTGGGACAGTGCTGAGTGACTCAAGATAAGCACAGATTAAAAGCAGGTAAACAGTCATTATGTACCCAATAATTCAAATTCTGAAACAGGTACATGGACTTTTAGCTGAGGGGGGGAGTTACTTTTAGCTACAACAGCTTAAAATCTTTGGCTCACATTTTTGGTTCTCTTAAATGTGTTCACAGAAGGTTGGTTCTTTCTATTCTTCTTCCTACCTACCTACCCACCCACCCACTCCAATCCCCTACAGCTATATTGTCCTATTAAAAGTAAAATATCTGGGGGAAATTTTATATGTAATTTAACAATAAGTTTCTAATAAGTTTTGATTCCTTCTTTGATTGCCTTCTTAGAGTTTTCCATTTTCCCTCCTTAGTTGCTGCACATTTAGTAATGAATTTTTTTTTAAAAAGTGTTGTGCATCCTGTCTTTTGGGGGGAAAATTTACAATTCCAAGAGAATTCAGGCTTAAACCTCAAAAACAGAATGTGCATTGAAAGCACAAAGGACTATGTTTATGATTCTCTTTGAAGTGTTTTTGCAACTGGATAAGGAAAATTTTAGAAACTGTCTGATAGTGTTCAGGGTAAATACTTAAACCCCTTTAGAGAATTTCACACACAGATACTGTGCAGCAGAAAAAAGGGATACTTATGTTTCTTAAAGCTGCTACAGCCTACAGCTTTGTACTTAAAGACAGAGGTGTTGAATAGAATTCTACTGAGGATACATCCAGTGACAATATCTCCAAGAACATCAGAGCAAACCAGTGGGTAGGACTTTCTGTTTTTAACCCTTACATGAGCTGTGTGAGATTTGAGCTTTATTGACACCAAGTACTAGGATGTGCCTGGTACATTCCAGGAATGTTAAGAGGACTGTTCCCAGGGCCTCTGCTCCGCACACAATAGGAACAAGACGAAAAATGCTGAGGACGGTGACACAAAGTGACAGAAGCTAGGAAATTCCAAGTGAAAGCCTTGCCGTCTCTCTTAACTCTTGTTAGCATGTGGGGAGAAAAACCAGCATAAACAGCAAAGATTTCTGTTTTAGCCTTGGTTTCATAGGATTTGGCTAAATTTTGCCAACTTTCATTAAATACATACATGTGTGTTCATTTTCTATATGTAAAAATAGATGAATTCTGTTGTTTTAAATAATTTTAACTACACTAAAATTCAAATTGATATAAAGGTGTGAAGATCCTGCTACTTTTCCCTAAGGTGCTATTTTAGCCACGGTTGCTGGAATTTATTTCGTATTGCTTTGACTAGCAGACCAGCATAGCATTTCAGATGTGAACTTAGAAGCCCTGCTGCCAGATTGGGGTATCAGGAATTTCCATTTTTCCTGGAAAAGATATAACATAAACAAATGTATACCTTATTTCCTCTAGTTTTTTTGGAGGGGAGGTGAGGGGGACAGAGGGATTAGATTCAGCTCTTAGACTGTTATTTACCTTATTATAAATACCTTTGAAATAGCCTAAAAGAATCTTAGTCTATAAGAATGAAGTAGTGTAAGAAATAATATTAATAACCAGCAGAACTACAGTTTTGAAAGGGAAACAAGATTTCCAAAGGATGTTATGCCTTTTATTTGTAATATTATCAAGATGTTAGGATCTTTTCTCCCCAAGTTGATTAATGTTTCTAAAACTGTTACCTTTGAAGAGTATTGTTATGATGGTCAAATGAGATAGTTTGGAAAATGCAAAATACACATACATGCCAGGCATTACCAGTATTGATTTTAGAAGGAAGTGTGAAGGAGTCCATCATTAAAAGTCATTTGACTGAGTCTCCCTCAGTGATAGCATCCCTCCTCTTTCCTCACGTCCCTTCCTCTAGGACTGGGTTCAGTCCAGGAGCTAAAGGAGTTTGCAACAATTTAGAACTCAGTGGTCCTCTTGTAGTGTTTCTATCTATTGTGGATTAAATACTTAGGGAGCCTGGCTGGAAATCTTTCCATATTTTGCAAACGTGTCTCTGTGGAGAGGTGTGCTCCCAATGCCCAAAACTGACTTACCAGAGAGCTCTGGGAGCACATTGAATTAGCCCCTCTGTGCATTATGAGTAGCATAATCACCATCTTGCTCTCTCCTCATCGGCATCTGCACAATAGTGACTCTTTTTTAACCAAAGGAAACTGTGATGTATTTTCTTCTGTATTCCTGAAAGTACCTCTACAATCATTTGTAGATACCTTTAATACTATCTTTTCCCTAACAAGTAAATTGTGATTGGCTTTTATTTTTGCCTTTTCTTTACATGATCTCAGCTCATCTGGAACCACCTGTGACAGTCTCCATTGTACATATTTTCTTTATGTGTATAGCAGTCTAAGACAGATAATCTGTTTGTTTTTGATTGACAAAATTGACCTTCAAATAAAAATCTGGAATATTAGGGCAATATTTAAAATTAAGTTTCAGTGTTTTAGACATATCTGTTTTGGTTATGAAGACTTGGAGCTGGTGGTAGCTCGATGATATGTAGTCCTCTTACTTATTACTAATTTAAATGAGAAATTATGAAATTCCCAGAATCATGCTTCAGATGTTCTTTAACAGATGTTGGGGGATTAAGAGGTTTTGTATTTTATTTAATGACATACTCTTTTCATGCAGTTAACAGTTAATTTTTTTTTAAAGAATGGCAGTGGTAAGATATGCCAATGCCTGTAATAAATTAATATTTTCTTGGTACTGAAGTCTCATATTCTGGGCACCTGAACGTTGCTTGGGAAAGGTGGGCAGTGTCAGTGTCTCAAATTTAATATATCCAAAGCCAAACTCTTAATTCTTGAAATTCCCCAATCTTTCCCTCAGTGTTTCACAGTTCAGTAATTTGAACCATACAGTTGTCCAGTCTAAAACCCTGGCATCCTCTTGATTTATCAGTGAATCCAGTTGGCTCTATTTTCAAAATCTATTCACGATCTGACTACTGCTCACCACTTCCTGGGTTGCTGCCTTGGTAAAACCACCATCGTTTGTGGAAACAGCCTCTTAGCCAACCTTCCTGCTTCTACCACCCCATGTCCACCCTAATGAGAGTGTTCTTTTAAAATACAAGTCAGAACCGGGCTCGGTGGCTCAGCCTGTAATCCTGCGCTTTGGGAGGCTGAGGTGAGTGGAGGAAGGCTGAGGCGGAAGGATCACCGGAGCCCAGCAAGTCGAGGCTGCGGTGGCCAGTAGCGGCCACTGCACTCCAGTCTGGGCGACAGAGTGAGACTCCAACTCAAAAAAAAAAATACAAGTCAGGTTTTTTCACTTCCCTAGTCAAGCTCACTACCAAGTTCAGAAATCCACCTTCCTTGCGGTGGCCTAATGCCCTGCAGAATGAGTCCACACCTCCGAACCCCATCCCTTCTTCCTTTCTTCCTCCCTCAACTAGCTGCTTGACTGTGTATAGAAAATGGACAGCTCACTCCTGCCCAGGTGCTTTGCATTTGCTATTGCCTCTTTCTGGAATGTTCTTCCTTCTATTATTTGCATGACCTCACTCTACTCATGTCATTTCCTTGGAGAGAGTTTTCCTGACTAAACTTTCTTATGGTAGGAGAACCCTGCCCTGCTCTGCTCTGCTCTGCTCTCTCTACCATCTACTGTTATTCTGGGTTTTTTGTTTTTGTTTTTGTTTCTGTTTTTCTGAGTCAGAGTCTCACTCCCTCGGTGGAATACAGTGGCACAACCATGGTTCATTGCAGGCTCAAACTCCTGGACTCAAGCAATCCTCCAGCCTCAGCCTCCTGAGTAGCTGGTACTACAAGCATGTACCACCAGGCCTGGGTCATTTAAAAAATTTAATTGTATTTTTTTTTAATAGAGATGAGGTCTCGCTATGTTGCCCAGACTGGTCTTGAACTCCTGGGCTTAAGCAATCCTTCCATCTCAGTCTCCCAAAGTGCTAGGATTATAGTCGTCCACTGAACCTGCCTTATCCCATGCTTTTGTTTGGTGCCTGCCTCTATCTAATACAGTCCCCACAAGGGCACCAGTGACTTGGTCTGTTGTAGTTACCATTTTTCTCCACCTCCTAGAACAGCATCTGGTACATACTAGGTACTCAACATATGTTTGTTAAGGGAAAGCATTGATGCAAGGTCACTATTCTAGTCCTGCCTTTTTTTCCCACCCATGTCGATCAGCATGACCTTTAATAAATTCCTTTTAACGCAGTACATTGTCCTAAACTATTACCTCCTGCTTAACAGGAATATTTGGGGGTTAGTTTTGTTATTAAAGAAATGTAGTCTTCACAACAATACCCCAAAACATCTTTAACTTCTTTTTAGAAAAATATCGATGGTATAGAGGAAAGTCCTGTTTTGTGCCTTCGGCATTAATAGCTGAGAAGATTTAACAATCACTGGCAAACAACTTATGCAAATATGGAATTTTTTTTTAATGAGAGGAGTAAGTAGGTTATTTGTTTCTCAGACTACTAGTGTTACTAAAACATAGAATCATAGTGTTTTGTCTCATTTATTGGCATCCTTTATATTTTAGATTTCTTTAGTCTTAAAAAACTTAATAAATTGTCACAAAATTAAATGACTTCTTCAAAAAAGCTTGGACTTTGTTGTTTTTAATTTTCAAAATTATATAGAGAGAGCGGCATGCACAGGACAGGTTTTGGGCACAGAAGTAGGGAAATCCCTGAGGAGTAAACTGACTTCCACTAGACAAGCTGAAAACTGATTAAAATATTTATCATCCTTTGGGTATGCAATAGCTTTTGATGATGGAAGGCCTATTAATATTCATCTTTGCTACTTGTCTACACTTCAGACAGATCCCAGGAAAGGATGTTCAAATGACCAGTTTTCTTTCCTCACCAGGAGTCCTTGAGACCCAGTTCAGCTTGGAACCAAGAAATACCTTGTGATGTGATTGAGCTTTTCCTTTGGGGGATGGGAATGAGGGAATACAAACCAGGAGAGACCTTTGGACTGGAAAGCTTTAAAGGATTCCTGCTTTCTCACAGAAAGTCTTTTGCTAGGACAAAGGAAAAAGTTTGATCGTAATTCTATAAGCAGCAGAACTAGCATTGCCATCTGAGCACACAAAGCTGACTCCATTCCTTAGGTAAAGTCGAGGGATGGAAGCCTTTTAAGGATTTTGCCACTGGGAGCTGAAGATTTTCCTTCCAGTCTTCCCCATCCCCACCGCTTTATTGAGGAAGAAAGAGAAATGAGTTGTGTTTGCTGCTGATGCTCAGGTCTTCCGACTGGTTGTCCTGGAGTGCCCTGTCTCTCTTCTGTTAAACCTGAGACAGAGTTTAAATGCATATGTGTCCGCATAGCCTGGCATAAGTAGCACAAGGTGACCTGCTGGTGTTCTCAGGACCTACCTTTTAATTTTTTTTTCTTTCAATGAGAGAAAATGTCTGGCTTACTAATTGAGTTAATTAAGCTGTGTTGTTTTCTGTCTAGATTGGAATAACTTTGGTTACATTTTTGGGTGCAAATATGAGCTCTGAAAGAACTTGGTCTTTATATTGAGCGATCTGAAAAACCTAGAATTTGAATGGAATATTCTCACTAAAAGATAATGTGTTAAGACTCTTAGTTTCCATGTTTTAAATCTGAAAATTCAGAATCCTCCCCTTTGGCATTTTAGTTTTTATTATTCCACACTACTGAGATATTTTCATGGAAGGTAAACTTAAAAATGGACAATTATATAAAATATCTATTTTAATATAGTGATATCAGAAGAGAGGTATTCTTTCTTCATCCCAGTTGTCTAATCATACATCTGGTGCAGTTTGTACAGATAAGTGTGAAGTTATACAAAGAGCTAGGACTTATGTCTCCCAGGTTGATCAGGCACAAGGCTGTAAGTAATTCAGAGGAAGAAGAATTAGAGGGAAAGAGCAGACTCTGGCATAGGCCGTTGGGAACACAAAGGATTTTGATAGATGGAGATGGGTGGAGGGCAGTCAAAGATGGCAGAAGCAGAGACATCATAGTAGAAAAACACAGATTTGCTCACAGCCTTGATTAGACTGAATGGAGTATGGTTTGTAGGAGTTCAGCAGTGAGAGATAAGATTAGGAAGATTAGCAAGGACCTTTTTTCTAATGCATTTCTTTGTAAGGTACAGTCCTTTCACCCCTTAATGACTGACTTCCTATCAAAGTCATGCAAAGCAGGGCACTACACATGTGCAACTAAAAATAAAATGAAAGCAGTTTTTATCTTGCATTAACACAGGTCTTACTTGGGAAACAAGTCAAATTCTGTTGTTTGCACTAATTTCAAGACCTATCTGCATTGTGTATAAAGCAAACAAACAACAGTGTACATTTTCAAACTGTGAATTACAAATGAGCTTAGGCATTTTTCCTACCAAGTTTCTTTCTCCCCTCTGATAAATTGAATACCAGCTTAATAATTTTGGACTTTGGTCAGAGGCATGGCTTCCTGTGTGTGAACCACTTATAATTCCTTTCCTTGTTAGGAACTTCAGGTGCATTTTATTTTATCTTTTGCTATTGATATTGTGGTTTGGAGGAAGTGACATATTCACTGCCTCTTGTCTGAGTGACAGTCTTGAGGACACAATACTTGCATAAAAGTATTCTGAGATACAGCCAAAGTGTTATTCATGCATTGTTTGATTTGGTTCAGGATAGTGGGTGTGGTAATCTGTCTTTTCCACTGCTGAAATACAGTGGTTTTTTTTTCCCGCACGTATCTCCTCATTCTTTGGCTAACAGCTCCATGTCAGTGAGTGTACACTCTGTGCTGTCTGTATTTGCCATTGCGCTTTGAGATGTCAGTCACACCAATTGAAAGACCAAGTAAATGTTCAGGATGCAAGTGGTTATTGTTCATTCTGGTCTCTCCCACAGTCGCATGTAGACTTCTGCTAGATTCTCACTTTTCCCCCCTTATATGATGCTGTTACTTTCCAATGACTGGTTTTATTACTCTAGGGCACAAGATCTTAATCCTTGAGTAATTAATAAAACTCTCTGTTGGCTTGTTCTTCAGATTTGGGTTTCTGAAAGATCTCCTTTACTTGGATTCTGCTTAGGAATCTAGGGTCTTGAGTTAATTTTGAGGCCACCATTCTCCTTCTGTATTAGTGAGACAAAGAAATGATATGGGGCTACTGTTTCATTTTACCAGAGAACCTTATGAAAGTTGCACCAGTGGGGTGTGCTTCCCTAGAGAATGCCTTTTTAGAATGCCTTCTTTTTTGACATCTCATTATTCCTCATAATGCCAGGGAAACAGGTAACTTAGCTGTAGTCGTATTGGGCATTGCTTAATTTCCTTCAAGGCCTGGAACATTTCAGGTTTCTTTATTTTGGGGCTACCATCCAGCTAGGCTCTGACAAACTGAGGTCTGACTGCCATGGAGTCCTGGAATATCCATGTTGGGCGGGACCTGGGAGATGATCATTCCATTCTCTTCCTTTTTGGAAAAGAAGGGCTCAGAAAGGTGTAGAGACTTTTCTGGGGGCATAGAGCAGATCATGGTGGATATAGAACCCAGATTCCCCAGTTCCCAGTTTAGTGTTTTCCACCACTCCCCGAATACCCCAGTGAAGGCCTTCTCTGATGCTTTTACCAACTTTTAACTGTATGCTCATAGCAAAATATGATGAACTGACTATTTCTTTGGAGCTTTTTCTCTACCCCGTGCTTGGGCCTGGCATATCAAAATTAGGTTGTTTGATGTGGTGGTGGACAATGATTTGTGCTTACCCAGCATCCGTTCCTCCTTCTCTAACTGCACCCTAGAAAACACTTGCTTCATTGGCTATGGAGTGAGGTGCATTGTCTTAGTCTGAGCATATGACCTGAGCAGGTCTTCCAGATGAGCTCTCTCAGGATTGTTTGCTTTCACAGGCACACAATGCAGAATTAAAAAGTTTCAAAAGTATATATAGTGACAAGTGTCTTTCTCCCACTCAGTCCTCCAGGTACCCATTTCCCTTCCACATACGCTAGCACCTTTTTTTCCTATACCTTTCCAGAGATATTATATGTAATTACAAACATTTATGTATTTTTCACATGAGTACCACTGTCTCTTTAGTGATTCTTCCATATTTGTACATTCCTTTAAATTGCTGCATAGCTTTTCCTTGTATGGTTTCATGATTTATTTAGCCAGACTCATACTGTCTTATTTTTCTGCTTTTATAAATAATGTTGTGATTAATAACCTAATAAATTACATTTTTCTAAAGTGAGAGCTCTCCTAATTAATACTTAGGAGTAGAATTGTTAGATTAAAGGATATGTGTATTTTCTAATTTCCAGCGAGATGTTCAAATCATCTTGAATAAAGTTTGTGCAGTTTATATGTATGTGTAGGTTTGTATTCATATATGTACATACATATATATGTAGGGTTTATGTGGTATAGTACCATTTTCCCCACATCCTCACCAGTGCAGTGTCTTATGAGACTTTTTGACTTTGCAAATATGATTGGCGAAAAATGGTGTCTCATTTTCATTTTTCTCATTCCCGTTTTACAGATGAGGAAACTGAGGCTCAGAGAGGGTAAGAGATTTGCCAGGTCACAGGATTAGTGAGTGTCAAAGCTGGGGTTTGCAGTGAGACAGAGGCAACAGTTCCCTTAGTCACCATAATAATCTCAGCCAAAGCTCCTTTCTTTACTGCAATCCAAGCGTCCTGATGGACACAGAGTTTCTAGCAAGGAATAATCATACAGCCTTGACTGCTAAAGGGGGAAAGCCTGTTCTCTTTCACCATGGAGTTGTATGCCAAATCAACTGGATCAGTCCAGATGATGAGTGCAGTTAGCGTGATGTACAGTGATGTTATTATGTGGTGGAATTGAGTTCCACACAATAGGTGTGGCCCTTTACCCTGCTGAGTCCTAGGGCTTTGTGCTATAACTGTTTTCATCGATGGAAAGTGAAAGGAGGGCGTCTCATCCCTGGAAACATGGCACTTCGCCTGATTTTCTGTTTAAAGTTATGTTCCTGTTGGAATCTATTCAGGTCTGAGTTTCAGTTGTTGCCTTCGGATACGTTGAGCCTCCTTGGCCTCTCCTACTTGCCTTCATTCTTCTTCCACCTGTCAGTCTTCATTAGGATCATTTAAACACTGGCTCATTCTCTGTTCTGGGCCTTTTCCTGCGTGGCTGCAGAACTGCAGGTTGCAGCCTTTACCTTGTACACATAGTTCCTAGGTAAGCGTTTATTTCGAAAATTCTTTGTGGAGAATTGAGAGGATTAGGAAGTGGTTAGAATTATATTTATAGAATTATAAGGGCAAGGATGAAAAGAGTTCTCAGAGGTGTAGAGAGCCTTCCTTTGACACCTCTGTATACTGAGTGGGTAGATTCTAATTCTCAGGAGCTGGGCCCTTACTGGACCACATCTCTTGTTTGTCTCATGCTTTGCTGTGAAGTGAGGTTCTGTTGCTGGCTGTATGACTCATGGTGTCAGTCACCAAGCGATTTCTATTTGAACCATCACCTTTGAAGTAGCCGGGCGTAGATACTCTTGGGTTAAGAGAGTTAGCGCTCAAGTTAATAAAACTGGGGTTTGAGCCCTGGCTTCATCATTTAGTTGGGTATGATATTGGGCAGTCATACAAGGAGTCTCAAGTTTCCTCATCTGCAAAATGGGATAATAATAGTACCTCTCTTATGACGTTATTGTGAGATTTGCCTGAGATAACACATGCTGTGTTTTTTGCATTGCCTGGCATATGTTTTGCACTATTGCTTTGAAGTCTGTCCTTTCATTCCTCTTGCCATACTGCTAATTCAGTACTCCCTTTACCTAAGTTCCTGTTTCTCCTTTAGACTCTCATTTTATAGGTATGTATTTGTGAAATCCCTGCTTTGCATTTGGGTGTCTGCTCAAGAGTCATCTCAGAGAGGCCCTTTATCTTATTACAGTGCTTTATTTTTCCCCAGAGCATTTATCACTCTCTGAAACTATGTTTTATATGATTACTCATTTCCTGTGCTAGAGTATAAGCATCTTGAAGGTGGAGACTCTGTCTCATATACTCCTGTGCTCTCAGTGCCCAATATAGACTCATAACACAGCATGGATTTGTTGAACAAAGAAGACACAAATGTGTTATGGGGTAGGCTTTCTCTGAGGTGTGCCTTTTTATGCCAGTGGTGCTTTGTATGTGCCATTTGTTTGCCCGCTGTCCCTTTTATTTGGCTTAACCCATTTGACAACCCTCCCTTTTAAAAAGAATTAACAAAATTATCCGTTACCAACTGCAGAAATCTTATCTTTTAAATTTTCTCTGAAATATAATTTCTCTGCATTAGACTCATGTAGCATTAGGATGTACATCTGAATCACCAATGCAACTTTTTTTTTTTTTTTTTGAGTCAAAGTCCTACTCTGTTTCCCAGGCTGGAGTGCAGTGGCACACTCCTGGCCACCGCAGCCTCAACCTACTTGGCTCAGGTGGTCCTTCCACACCCAGCTAATTTTTTGGTTTATTGTAGAGATGAGGTCCCACCAAGTTTCCCTGGTCTCAAACCCCGGAGATCAGGCGATCCTCTTTCCTCCACCTCCCAAGGTGCTGGGATTATAAACATGAGCCACTGCACCCGGCTCCAATACAACTCTTTAAAGACCTAAGCACCAGCTCTAGGCATTTGGGTTCAGTAACAATAGCTCTTGATTTGGGCTGCACATTTGAAACTCTCGGGAAAAAATATAAAAATATCATCTCTTGAGCCTCAACTCCAGAGATACTGATTTAGTTGGTCTAAGTTGTGGCTCCCAGGTGACTATGATATTAGCAAGTTGCAGTAGGTTTCAAAAAACCTCACAGTGATTCAGAATTGAACACCTGACCTCTCATCAAGTTAGATTTGATTAAGTGGGTGAATACATGACCAAATTAGCAAATGAACAGGAAGACTTTCTCACTTTAAACCAACAGATGTATTGAGTGTCTGCTGCGTTTCCCTGATTCTGCAGGGACTCAGGAGGGAAACAGCTGCATTCATTCTAGTTGTGAGGTGGAAGATGATGTTGCTAATAATGATATAAAATGAAAGCTTGGAAGAGAATGGAATACATTTGGACGAGTAGGACTTCAGAATGCTTCATGGTGAAACATCCTGAGCTGAGTCTCTTGGAATGGGGAGAATTTTGACAAGTGGAGATGAGATGGGAAAGGAGTGGCCGTTTCCTGTGGCAGGAATAGTGTGTAGAGTGGTCGAAGCAGGGAGATGCAGGGTATATTCAAGACTCCTAAAGTGGCTTGGTGGATGGCAGTTCCCCAGACTGGTCCCCTTTTGGAAATCTCTGACACGGGAAGCAGCACCACTCCCCGACAAGATCTCTATTGCCAGCAATAGAGAATTGTCCTTAAACTTTCCTCTCTCTACCCCAGGTATTCAATGGGAGAACTGTTACCCCTGGAATATCTCTCAAGTCTGCCGACTTCTTTTCATCTCTTCTGTTACCAGCTCAGTCCAAGACATTGCCGTCCTTTCCCTGGCTGGTGCAGTAGCTTGCTGCCTGGTTTCCTGCATTCTTCACAGCAGCCAGGGTGGTGTTTCAAGTGCAGATCTAATCATGCCTTTGTAAATTCACAACGGGTTCCAGTTGCTTCTGGGATAGACTAAAATACAGACTCGACTTACGGTGAGGTTATGTCCTGATATACCTGGCATAAATTGAAGATATCATTGTCAAAAATGCATTTAATATACCTAACCTACTGAGCATCATAGCTTACGTAGCCTACCGTCACCATGCTCAGAACACTTACATTAGCCTACTGTTGGCAAGATCATCTAACACAGAGACTGATTTATAATAAAGTACTGACTATTTCTGTAATTTATCGACTACAGCACAGTGCAGAGTACAGTGGTGGTCATGATGGCTTGGCTGACTGGGAGCTACAGCTTATTGCCACTACCAGCATCATGAGGGAATACTGTGCTGCATACTGCATGATTGGGAAAAGGTCAAAATTCTAAATTTGAAGTGTTGTTTCTACTGTATGCATATGACTTTCTCACAATCTTAAAGCTGATAAATGGTAAGTCAAGAATCTTTGTAAGTGGAACCCTCATAAGACGGGGACCATCTGGACTTTATCATCAGCTCTCCTTTCCCCCCCATCAGCTTCCTCCAGCCCTTTACTCCCTGTATTCCTACCACATTGGCCTTTTCTCAGTCCAACCATACATTGAGTTCCCCTCTTCTTCAAGACCTTTGCACACATTGTTTCTTCTTCCTGGAACATCTTCTCTCACCAAGACAGACATACAGATTATTTCTGCTTACTCTTCAGATGTCAGTTCAGTTACCCCTTCCTTGGGAAAGACTCCCTTGACCTGTCTCACTAGGTCATGTCCTTGTGCTGTCTTTACATGCCTCGTAGCTCAAACTTTATTCTGGAGGCATTGAGTGTCTGTGGCAGATGGGACATAGGAGTACTTGTCTGTTTCATGAAGACCCAGTGCTTCCAGAGACATTAAGTTAGCTGAAGTGATTTTGGTGGTTAATTTGTGGATTTCGTTAACTGTCTCTTGACAAAGAACTTGGAATTGTTGATCATACAGTAAAATAGAATGTAAATAATCATGTGATTCCTTTATATTCCTCCCAATCATTGAAATATGAGTTAGTTCCATAGTGTGAATTGTACTGTTATCTGTAATAAAACAGCCCTCCTCAAATTTTGTTGTTGTTGTTGTTAGGGGCAAGTGAAAATGTCCAGCCATCCCATGCAAATCTTACAGTAAAGCTATTGTCCTATTCTTAACAAATGATAAACAGATGAGTGAATTGACAAGAATTGTACCTTGGGGATGTTGCCTCTTATAGAACCTCAGTTGTGCCCTCTGTCATTCTATGTCTGAATTTAAGTGTTTTCCTAACATCATTCACCTCAGATGTTAGCACAGGTCCAGGTTTCTGGGGGTTGTCACATTTTTCTTCCTTTTACCAGATATAAGCAACCCTGGGGACCGTGGCTGCCAGCATTCTCCTGTCTGTAGGGTCAAGCCATCCTCTTTAATACTGTCCTATATCAACCTAGGTTGGGAGTCATGTGGTAGATCAGGAAATATCAAGGATCTATATATTTTGACACTGTGGAGCCATGCAGAATTTTGGACAGTGTATTCAGAAGTGTCACTGAGATGCTACTTTCTTATTCTTTGTGTTGGTGCCCAGAATCACCATCCAACTTGAAAGAACTAGGAGGTTTTCTGGCCCAGGGTAGGTACCCTTGGCACAGATACAAGAATCTTTATGCTGACTGAGTTGGAATTTCCTGGTGAGAAGTGATTTGTTGCCCTGATTAGAATGTAAACACTTGCTAAAGTTGAGTTTTCTCTCTCATGTGAGTTTTATTATAGTCTTCTGTGTTTATAAACATGTCTTGAGCATGAGAGAGAAATGTGGTAACCTTTGAGCCTCCACGAGAGTGTCCATTTGTTTTCTCTATGGGCTGAAATTAAGATAACTTAGCATCCTTCTCTGAGAGTCCCATATCCCTCTTGCTTTTACCAGCAGGCCTGGGTCAGTGCCTAGATTGCCATTTCCTAATTGTTCCCATCTCTCGTAGTAGATTCTGAAAGTCTTTTGACAAAGCACAGTTCATATTCAGTGGGCATCTACTAGAGGGACTCATAGTCTAGGGAAGGCCTCAGTTTAACCCAACAAATTATTATTGAAATTTTTTTGAAGGTTTAAGGTGTCAAGCACTGGATATTATCTAGTTGCTTCCCTGTGGAGCTTACATGTGTAGTAAGGAAACAGACACACACATAAATGAGACATGATGTGGAATGTCAATGAAGGGTAGAAACCAAGTGTTGAGGGTGCCCCAAAGTGTACAGATCAGATTGTGAAAACTGGCTAAGACTTCATGGAAGAGGAGATGTCTTTCTATTGTGCCTTGAAGGGTGGGTTGACTTTTTTTTTTTTTTTTTGAGTTGGAGTCTCACTCTGTCACCCAGACTGGAGTGCAGTGGCCACTCCCAGCCACCGCAGCCTCGACCTGCTGGGCTCCAGAGATCATTCCACCTCAGCCTTCCAAGTAGCTGGAACTACAGGCGCACGCTACCACACCTGTCTAATTTTTTGATTTATTGTAGAGATGAGGTCTCACCAAGTTGCCCAGGTGGGTCTCGAACCCATGGGCTTAGGCAATCCACTCACCTCAGCCTCCCAAGGTGCAGGATTACAGGCTGAGCCACTGAGCCCGGCTGGATTGACTTTTAAAAGGCAGAGATTTGGTGAGTGAAGAAGAGGGCAGAGCCTATTTTAGACAGCACAAGCAGTAGGCACAAGAGACCTGGCTCTGTAAAACAGGAGGTTGTGTTTGCAGAAAAGTATGTGGTGCCTTGTAACCAGTGCTTCAGGTTGCCTAGGTGGGGTGGAATCAGAGTACAAATAGAGAAGGGAGATTGGGGCCAGCTGAAGAAGAGCCTTGAGGGACATGCCTAGAAATGCGGGCTTTGTTCTGGAGACATTGGTGGAAGTTGGATTTAAATATTTTTAATAGGAAAGTGATATAGTCATATCCATTCTTCAGAATTACTGGTAGCAACATTGGGATAGATTTTAGAGAGGAGAGACTAGAGACCTGCAGCAAAAGTTCTGGTGCAAAATCAAGAGTTTTGGAACCAGGGCAATAATGGAGGGAATAAAAAGGAGGGATGAATTCAGAGTTTTCTTTCGTTTTTAAGCAGGTAGTTAGAACTTCATCATCAGTTAGACGACAGGAATGAGAGACAAGAAAGAGCCACAGGCAATTTTACAAGATTTGTAGTCTTAGTTATTAGATGGATGATGGTACCAATCTACCCATCTAGAACATAGATGAGACGGAAGTTTAGGGGCACATGAGTTTAAGGAGCCAGCAGAGCACCAAAGTAGAGTGAAAATACTTACTGGTTTGGAGCTTGGTAGAGACATCAGAGCTAAGCTTGGGTTTAGGAATTTGATTTATATCTGCAATAGGCATTCCTTACGTGCCTATATGTGCCAGGCAATGTTCTCTCATATGTTAACTCAGGCTTGAAAGCACCTAACACATGGCAGACATCTCCATAGAGACAGTGACTGAAGTGATTGGAGTGAGTGAGAATGTAGCTTAAAGAGTAAGAAAGAACAAAGCAGTGTATGGGCTGACCTAGCATAAAGAACAAGCACAGGGCAGCCAGTGAAACAGCCTGAGACGGCAACCAGAGAGGTTAGAAGCAAACCAGGAGTAGGTAGGAGACTTGAGTGGAAGAGAGTCAGGGAGATTCATAGTGTCCAACCCTGCAGGGAAGTCCAGAGCGACCCTGCTGTTGTATTTAGCATGAAAAGAGTTTCAAAAGAATGGTAAGGCCAGAAGGACAAGGTGGGGAAGGATTGGTGAACCTATAAGATACGTTTGTGTGACTCGATCTGAGGAGAAGTTTCCCAAAGCGGTTCAGTCTGTCATTGATGTTTACAGGTCAACCTGAGGTGCCTGAGAAGAAATGCATTTTAGCTAGACAGGGGTGTTCCAGCCAGCTGTGTTCTGAGCTCCTCTGGAAATCAGCCTGCAGACATTTAGTTGCTTGGTAGCTGACTAAATAAAGGCTGACCTAAAGCCTTAAATATTTTAATTTGCAAAACCATTGTTGTATTAAATCACAAATGGGAGGCAATTTAGCAGTGCATCTCCAAAATTGCACTGGGCTCTGGCCGTGGCTCTGCAATTTATGTTGAAAACGAAAATTGAACTCTGTGGCATAAAAACAGATTGTTGATTTTGTGATTAATTTAGTCTCTAAGGCCAAGGAAACTGTTAATGCTGTATATCAGTTATAAAGTTGTGGTAGTATTTGTGGAGCAAAATGAAAAATCAATATCGTAACTACAAGGTAGCTCTCTTAAAATCCAGGGTGCGTTTTGTTGCAAATTGCAAGGAAGAAACTGACCCCCAAAGGGACAAACATACCTTTCTTATTTCACAAGTGTGTGTCTGTTGTGGAAAAGCAGAGGAAAATGGTTGGGTATTATTATAGTATAGCTGGGGGTACTAGGAGAAGGATCAAATTGTTGCAATTTAGAGTAAAACCTCACTTACAGTTATGTGTGTCCTAAGGCAACCTCAAGGAGTAATCTCTAGGAGGGTCAGGCAGTAAGAAGTCCAGATACCTGGGTTGTGCTTTAGCCGCTGCTGATCACATGCTGGTGTCAGCCAGTCTCTTCCCCTTCCTTGTGAGTTTTGAGGTTTTATGTTCTAGTACTTCAGAGAGGCACTGACACACTTGAGTGAAAAGGAGTGTCTTCCATTAGCATCATTATGAGTAAGACACCCAAGGGGTTTGTTTATGTTTTCCAATCCTAGAAGTGGGAATATACCTCTTTTCTGTTAAGCCTGCGCATTTAGAAGGGACTGTGGGGAATTCCTTTCTTGTTTTGCCGTTTGTTTTGGCAAAAACAAATTGTTCCTATGTGCCATGGCAAAAGAATCATCATCAACAGACTGCATTAGACCCATAGAATATTGAGGTTGGCGCCTTTTATTCATGGGGATATTGAGAACCAGGACATGACTTGTTCACAGGTTCCTTTCACTTGGCAGCGGTACTAAGATGAGAAGTAGATATCTCAGCAGCCAGGCAAAGATTCATTCTCTGATCCCACCTAAGCAGTGCTGGCATTAATTATGATCCACCATCTAGCTGAAATTTACTTTCAGCTTCTTAGCCTAGTATATGATCCTTGCAGGTCAGGCCTCACATTGAGATCAGAAGGATAAGATACAGCTTCAAGAAAGAACCGTCCGTGGAAATACTAAGAGCTTCTTCCAGTGAACTGTGCCTCAAGTGGCCTTTTTAAACTGCTTCTGTTCTATGTGACTTATAATTATTTGAGTGCTGGGGTTTTTGTGGTGGGTTTTCTTTGATGTATGGGCAGTGGTAGTAATCTGTTTCTTTCCTTCCCCATCTCTTTTGCTTTGCCTCATTTCAACTTAAGCAATGAATTGTGTGGTCTTTTATATATAGAGATTAGTGCAGCCATTTTTAGCCAGTTTTTGTCATCTCCCTTAGGAGCTGACTCTTTGCAAAAGAAACACTTCTGTCTTGTCAGAATGACAGTGATTACCCTACAGTTTGGATCATCTCCAGCAGCTTTGTTCCCTGAAAAGTGAACTTGATTTGATGAATAAAAGTTTGGTGTATTTGATGAGTCAGAGGGCAGGAAAATGTCCTTGTCTCTGATGAGGCTCTTACAGTCAGACACATTGAACATCAGGGATAAAATAAACCTTAATCTCTGAAGGAAAAACCCTGGAGCATGAAACTGTTCCCACTAGAAGTGCTGTAAATCTTGCAGACCATGTAGGTTTTCTGTTTGGGGCAACATCAAAGCCCAGTGACTTTAGAGATTAAAGTGTATTTGACAAGCAAAACTTTCCCTGTGCCTTGCTTTTTACGAGATTTGGCCTGTCTCGTGCCTTTGTTTCACCTCGGTATGACTTCCTTTCTTCCTGAGAACTAGGAAGTATCACCTCCTCAAATCTGGAGTAGGCTGCCATGGTTTGTTCATTTAAAGCCCGTTGTAGGCCCAGGCAGCAGTCCCTCAGCCTTCTAGCATTGTCCTGCCCCAGCGGAGGGCAACGGCTTCTCACGGTCACTTCCCGGGAACTCTCTTATTTGTGCAAGAGTTTCAGAGCCTTTTGCTGACTCAAAGAAGATCAAACAACAGGAAGACAGTGGTTTTCCTCAGCTTGGACCTAGGAATTTCTGTTTCTTTTAAATCCACCTTCTGCGATGTGACAGAAGAAGTACTTCTATCTTTAAAAAAAATTTTTTTTTTGCTTGTTTCATACTTTATCTTTTACGCATTGGAAATAACTAACTGAATTTTTTTTGTTCAGATAAATTATTGTTTAACAGAGCAAAAACTTTTCTTTGGCGCCATCTTTTTTGGAAAGTAATGTATGATAATAGTCTGCCTTTAAAAAAAAAAAAAGCAGCATGATTTTAAAGGGAATTGTGCTCTCTAAAGTCAAACATTCCTCTTCCTGCTGTGTCCCTATAAGATATGACCTGTGGCAGCTTCTCAGAGTAGCCAGATAACAAGGGGAGGACAGATTGGGAAGGCAAATGGCTTTAAGGGTAGACCTCATAGTGTAAAATCTCATTACTGGAAAAGTGCTTTGTGTTTAAGGACAGGTATTCCCAAGTGGAGGAATGGCAATGGTGAATGCTTAAGGGACTCACTAAAATATCTTAAATTGTCTCCGTCAAACATGTAGCATCCTTAGAGGTCAGGCAGAGCTGAAACTTGAACAGCTGTACAACAAGCATCTGAGATTGTTTTTAATTGTGTCCCCTTTCTCTAACAGCAGTAATTCTTGTTTATATTGTCAAGAACCTTTCCACTGAGCACAAGCACACCATACTTGAAGGTCAAATGCTTAACCCTTCTGCATGGTTACAATGAAAATGGAGCCTTTTGTTTTCATTAATGTATCCCCCAGCCATGTATACAGGGAGAATGGGGGCCTCAAGCGTTCACCAAGCTGAAGTAACTTATTGTAAGAGAGCCACAAAGAGAGCATATTTTTGTTTCCATACAAAAGTTGTTTAGCCTTTGCCTTGTGCACCCAACCACAAGACAGTATGCTCATTTATCAATAGGCAGAATTTTTGGGTACCATTTTGTTCCTTTGACCTGTGTTACTTTTTACTGACCCGACCAAATTGCTTAAAAATTTTCCCTTTCTGCTGTCAGTATTTAAAGCTGCTTAATGTCTCTGAAGTGATCCCCCCTTCTTTTTAACACTTTACATTCCTGTTTACCACAGCACCTGTTACTGTAGTGAACCATGAAATCACAAATGTTATGCCGCTCTTATTGACCAATAATACTTTATTAAATATAAATAGAGTATTTATATTTAAATACTCTCCAGCTCTGGGGTGGTGTATAAAGTAAGCAGGCATATGCACATATGTCCATAGATATATACATATTGATTTGTGAGGGCTGATCAGGAAAGTAGGACATAGCATTTATTTGTCAGGCAAGAAACATTTCTTTTCTGCTCCTTAAGAGTTAACCAAAACTAAAGCGGCCAGTTCAGCAAACATTAAATATGAGCCTCAAACATGAAGGCTTCTTTGTTACTGAAACAAAAATACCGCAGCAGGTGGTAGACTCGAACACAGGAGGGAGGAGGAGGTTCAGTTGTTGTCCATTTTTCTAATCCTTTCAGAATCCCCATTGTCTAAACCCCAAAGTTAAAGTGTTCCTGCTCAGTCTCATGGAGACAATTTCAGCGTGAAAGGGCTGTGCCCATCACTGGTTTTCTATAACAGTTTAATCTTTGGGTGTGGAATGTATAACCACTAAACAAGGCAGGAGAGGCAATTATCTCTCTAAGATGAGCCAATAATATCTGCTTATCAAAGCATAAAACTGTTCCAAATGTGGCAAGTTGGAGTTAAGTAGGAGTTCATGCCAACAGCAGTCGTATTTGCAAGTTTTAGACTGTGTTAATCAGGACAGAAATGTGGTTTTTGTTGTCCTCGGACCTCTCAGAGCAACTTTATGGCAACCACATGAGCTTTCTAAGCTAAGGTTAAACACTATCTGTTTCTATCCAGGTGCTTCAGTGAGGATATAGCTGTTAAAAGGGATTAGTAGTTGAAGTTGGAATAATTGTTTTCTTTCCCTAAAAATGAATGAATGTAGTTTGGACCTACGGATCTCGGCACGCCCTAAGTGGGAGGCATTGAAAGACGAGTGAAGGGCATAGGCGGGCTACCAGACCGATTTTCTGTTACTGCTCCTGATGAAGGTACCGAATATCCCACTCGTGTGCTCGGTCCCTCTGTTCTCACGGAGACTTCCACAATTGTTTCTTTTCTTCTAAAGCACAGTTGGAATGATGTAGTCTAATGATAGTTTTAAAAATAAATTTATAAGAAGTCTGGAGTTGAAAATCTTGTTCCCATAAACTTCAGATGCAAAGTCTCATAAGATGCTCCTTAAATCATGGTTTTACACTAATCGCTCATGTGAGCATGGTTATTCTTTCCTAGCCAGAAAGAAGCTATATTTCTCCTGTTTAAGCCACACATTAGATCTAAAGATGGCTGCTGTCAGTGGCACTAAACGTATAAAAAGAATAGCATCTGCCAGACTTGAGGACTTTTGTAACCTTCTGGATAATATTAACATTCAGAAGTTAGTGTTCCATCTGACACTTACGGTCCTTTCATAGATAATATTCATAAATATGAAAAGGCGTAAAAAAAGAACCCTAAATTATTTTACCATTTTCAACCTTGACTTGGGACATTATAGCTAGGAAGAAGCTGGGAACATCGGAAGTGGATCTGCATGGAAAGATAGAGCTAAGACTCATCAGCTATTTGGTTGTTGTCTTTCTGTATTTAAAAAATGATGTCATTCATTGTGTCCTCAGGTCCTCTGTGTATCCAAGTGAGACTCCATACAATCAGGGAGGGAACCACTGCTTCTTCCACCTGCAGAGACCATGTCTGAACCCTTGTGTGTTACTGAAACTATTGTCAAGAGTTAACATCATTTGCCTTGATTTTCCTAACCAGCTTTACTCTGCTACCCTCCAGCAGTGAGATCCTGAGCCTATTATTGGACACTCTGAGCCTTGATTCCTTCATTCATAAAATGAGTTTACTAATGATACCAACCTACTGTGTCACGTGGTTTGAAGGATTAAATGGGATCCTGTATCCCTGCTACACAGAAAGTGCTCCATATTTTATTAGTCATTACATAAAATATGGTGAGTAAGACTGTGAATTGTACTATCAGATTGCCTGCCCCACCACTTACCAGTTGTGTGATCTGGGACAAGTTGCTTAATATCTTTGTGCCTTGATTTTCTTGTCTGTAAGTTGGGATAATGATAAAACCTATTTCATTGAATTGTTATGAGGATTTAAATTGGGAATGCATGAAAAGTGATTAGGAAAGAACTTGGGACATGTTAAGTGTCAAATAAGTAACTTATTGTTGTTATTAACATCTTTTTGATTATGCGTTTTATTTTAAGTCACTGTGATTTTTTTCTTTTCATAGCTACTTAATGCATTAATAATATGCACTTAAATTTCCAGTTAATAGGTACTGAATCCCTGCTTGAGAACTGTATCACAAAATTGTGTGTGTGTGTGTGTGTGTGTGTGTGCGCGTGTGCGCGCGCGCGCGTGCATGTATGTGTGTGTGTGTGCCCTGTTTCTGTGTCCCTGCCTGCCCTGTCCATTCATCTCCTCTGGGTAATATGTGCCAGGTAGCAAGTAGTGCTGGCATTGAAGACTCTGTGGACAGTGGTGTTCAGGCAGGGACCTCGTTTGTCTCAGGTAGATGTTATCTAAGGACAAGAGCAGCAACTCTGCCCATGTGATTTTCACTGAATTATCTTTCCCTACCATATTGTTATTTCATATAGAGTTTTAATAGTCACAATGTCAAGAGCAGGAGCTACTTCATTATAGTGAGACATAGCTTTGACTTCAGGAATCTTAAGAAACATAGGATTGCTAAGGGTGGACAGGTTTTTGCAGTGGTATTTATTAGTTATATTTTTGTTCTTACAGGTCTACACTTTAGTTTCATTGTGTCTCAAAATGAAAAGGTAGTACAGTCTTATGTTGTTTAACGGTGAGTCTGTGTTCTGAGAAACACATTCTTAGGTGATTTTGTCATTGTACAAACATCATTGAGTGTACTTATACAAAACTGGATGGTGTAGCCTATGCTTCCAGGCTACAAACCTACACAGCCTGTTGCTGTACTGAATACTGTAGATAATTGTTACACAATGGTATTTGTATATCTACACATAGAAAATATACAGTAAATATACAGCATTATACTCTTAAGGGACTACTCTCATAAATGTAGTCAATTGTTGACTGAAACATTGTTACTCAGCACATAATTGAACTTAGCAAAGCAGTGTTTAGTGCAAACATAAAGGTTATGATAGGCAAGGAACAGGACATTCTACAGATTAACTATTTTATCAATCAAAAATCAATCCTAAAAACTTAGTTGAACAGTTATTTAGAATAAACCTTGGTCATCCTCTATCCCATGTTTAATTTATTTCCCAATCTAGATTGTTAGCTCCTGGTGGCCAGGTATCCACCATATAGCAGAGACTCAGATATCATTGATTGATTTATCACATGGGAATTTGCCTTCTGTATATTCTGTTCTATGTGTTCAGTATAAAATGTGCTGGACCTGGAGTTAGAACATTTCCTGGTTTCTGGTCTTAGCTTGAATTGTACTAATTTTGATATTGAATAAGTTACTTAATTTAGCCGAGCCTTAGTTTTCTCACATATAAAAATGTAGTTAATACTTGCTGTACCTAACTCATGTAGTTTATATAAGGATCAAAGTTCACAAAAGCATTGTGCAAAGTTTGCATGTATGTTAGCTTCAGCCATGGGAGTCTGATGTCTGGATTAGATTGAGCTCTGCTGCTTACTCTTGGTATAAAATTAGACAAATTTTATGGGTACACTGGCTCACACCTGTAATCCCAGCACTTTGGGAGGCCAAGGCAGGAGGATCATTTGAGCCCAGGAATTCAAAACCAGCCTGGGCAACACAGCAAGATCTCATCTCT
The DNA here is from genome assembly GCF_000164805.1 of Carlito syrichta. NCBI lineage: Eukaryota > Metazoa > Chordata > Mammalia > Primates > Tarsiidae > Carlito > Carlito syrichta. Next base: position 142,880 of record NW_007253864.1, on the reverse strand, counting down.
ATAAAAAATAAAAAACTGAGCTAGGTTTGGTGGCATGTGCCTGTAGTCCCATCTCAGGAAACTGAGACAGAAGAATTACCTGGGCCCAGAATGTCAAGGCTGCAGTGAGCCGTGATTGTGCCACTGCACTCCAACCTGGGAAACAGAGTGAGACCCCAACTCAAAAAAAAAGAAAAGAAAAGGAAATTTGGCAAATTACTTAGCTTTTCTGAGTCTCAGACTTTTTTTAATCTGTAAAATGGAAATGATAATACCTTTAGCTCATAGACTTATTGTTAGGATTCAGTGATATAGTATATGTGAATAGCACCTGGCATGTAGAAAGCACTCAATAATGTTAGTGCCTATATCATCATTATTCAAAAAGCATCCAGATTAAGAAGTATCAGCTTATCTGGAATAGAAGCACTGTTAACATTGAACAGGGGGAGTGGGAGGAATAAAGAACGACTTAGGTAGCATAAAAAATGGTGACTGATTTTAGTAACTCTAAGTGGCCAATACTTTAGCTTTATCCTAAACCTTAGTAGCAAAATTCTAGAGGAAAAAAGTAGTTTATACCTATTAACTGGTTACCATATGTCAGGTATTATTCTAAGGGCCTTATATAAAAAAAAAAAAAATGAATCCTGTCCACCCTCTGAAGTAGCTTCTATAAATATCCTCATTTTAGAGATGAGGAAACCGAGATGAAGAGAAGATAAATCATGTGTCCATGTCAGCTCAGTCACTAAGGCCCTTGGCCTCCGGAGCCTTTGTTCTTGCTCCCCTTGCTAAAGTTTCCCCAGACAAGAGAGACCTCCTTTGTCTAAATCACCAACCTGATTTTTTCTTCATTTGCAGCTAAGAACTGAGAAATTCACCCATCAGCTTTGCTTACATTTGAATTCTGTACCATCCAAATTCCACTCAGATACAGTCACATTTAAAGTGCAGGATGGTGTGCGTGTGTGCAATTTTCTCAAATCTTTCATTTCTAGATATACTTTTTTCTCATGCTCCAAACCCCTGTCTGCTGAATGTCTCTCAAGCATTTCCAGCTATATGTATCTAGAACTGAACTTGTCCCTTGTGGCTTTGGGGAATAATTTACACTCCTTATGCCTCAGTGTCCTCATTTTTAATGTTGAGATGCCTCATATATGGTGATTGCAGGATCAAATGGGATAATATTGATGAAAATGTGTATTGGCATGGCAGGTAGTAAGCACTAAATAACTGTAGTGCTTATTCTTATTGCCACTGTTGGTAGACCAGTTCTCTAGGCCTGAGGGCAGTAGATAGGTTTCGGCTGGGCCTTTTGACTTCATTCTCCTGAGCAGTTAAAATTTCCATAGGGCTTTGGTTTGGATGTTACTGAAAGAGAGAATGGGGGGCGGGGGTGGTGCAGAAATATACAAAGGAGTGAATTATAACAAAGAGCCTTTTCTGCTTCAGTTCTTGTGTAGAAAACATATGTTCAGTGATGCAGGCAGCAGTTGGGTTAAAGACACACTGTAGGGCTGCAGACAAAAGGCCTGAGCTCTTCCTGCATTCACAATGTTTCCAAACATATTCACTTGTCTCACTTGCTAGGGACGGAGCTGTCAGCTGGATCCTCTTGCAAGTGTGATTTCTTTTTCCCGTTCCCTTTCAAAGGCCTTTCCCCCCGCCTTTCCCTTCTCCCCCAGTGTTTTACACTTCATATAATCCAGTGTGCACAACAGACTACTTCAGCCTTTGTGCTACTGATGTTTGGGGGAAGGAGGGAACTGATCTGATGGAGAGCTTGGGTAACTTTTCACTTGTCCAAGGATTGGAAGGTGCTAAGCCACTTTTAGGCCAAACATCATCAGTGGCTCAATTATTTAGTGCTTGGTGAAGCTCGCCATTCTTCACCTTCAATTAACAGTTAGACCAGCGAGCAGATTAGTGTGGTGAGAGTCTTAGAAGTGGTGGCTGGGAATTAGGGGCATGTGTTTTAGGAGAGTTCCTGCTTTAATTTGTGGAGTGAGTGAATAGTTTTTGATAAAAAGATAAAGATAGGGCTAGACACTACTGGAATAATTGGAGAGAAGTCAGCTGCCATTCTAGTATTTATTATGTGAAATATATCAGTCTATACTTATATGTCTATATATGTCTAGACTTAATTCTAGATCCAAGTGGTATTTCTGTGTCATGGCTGCAGTTGAAACCTTTTTATTTTATTTTTTTCTGTTGAAGGTTTTGCAGCTCTGGTGGGTTTATTTTCATGAATGAGACTTTAGAAAGATACTTTTATGTACATAACTTTTTACTATGTGTGTATATAATATAAAAGTATTAGGGATAATGTTTTTATGTATAATATATTAGACTACTATTTTTTTTTTTGAGTTGGAATCTTTCTCTTTTTTTTTTTTTTTTTTGAGTTGGAGTCTCACTTTGTAGCCCAGACTGGAGTGCAGTGGCCGCTCCCGGCCACCGCAGCCTCGACCCACTGGGCTCCATCGATCCTTCCGCCTCAGCCTTCCAAGTAGCTGAAATTAGAGGCACACGCTACCATGCCCAGCTGATTTTTTGATTTATTGTAGAGATGGGGTCTCGCCAAGTTGCCCAGGCAGGTCTTGAACCCGCGGGCTCAGGCAATCCACTCACCTCTGCTTCCCAAGGCGCGGGATTACAGGCTGAGTCACCGAGCCCGGCTTGAGTTGGAATCTCACTCTGTCGCCCAGGCTGGAGTACAGTGGCATGCTCCCGGCCACTGCAGCCTCGACCCGCTGGGCTCCGGCAGTCCTTGCCCCTCAGCCTTCCAAGTAGATGGAACTACAGTCGTGCGCTACCACACCCAGGTAATTTTTTGATTTATTGTAGAGATGAGGTTTTGCTGCCCAGGCGGGTCTCGAACCCGCGGGCTCAGGCCATCCACTCACCTCAGCCTCCCAAAGGCGCGGGATTACAGGCTGAGCCACCAAGCCCGGCTTAGACTACTATTTCAGTAGCAGTGAGCTACTGAGATTTAAAGAGTTTGCCTGGGCTTGGTGGCTCAGCCTGTAATCCCAGCACTTTGGGAAGCTGAGGCAAGTGGATTGCCTGAGCCCACAGGTTCGAGACCAGCCCGAGCAACTTGGCGAGACCTCATCTCTACAATAAATCAAAAATTAGCCGGGCATGGTAGCATGCACCCGTAGTTCTGGCTCCTTGGAAGGCTGAGGCGGAAGGATTGCCAGATCCCAGCAGGTTGATGCTGGGGTGGCCGTGAGTGTGGCACTGCATTCCAGCCTGGGTGATGGAGTAAGACCCCCCCAACTCAAAAATAAAAAAATAAAAAAAGAATAAAGAGTTAGCATGCTTGTGTTTCTGCCACTGAGGTATTACTCTTGGACATTTCACCCTCCTAAAATTGGTAAGTGAAACGCCATGAATTACCTTATCATCATACTTTATAAAGCATACCATAATAAAACAAAATAAAAATGGTGTTATAGACAATGGTCAATGATAGCACTTTTCTTATCTTGTAGATATCTTGGGTTATGTCTTCATTGCTATATTATCAAGTCAATTTCAATGCTATGTTTTCTTTTTTCTTCCAAGAGTCTTGCTCCTGCTCTCTGTTTCCTGATATTGTTTTTAGTTGAGTTGCTCATCCTGGAAAGCACCAGCATATTCTGAGGAAGGAGAGGCAGCAGAAAAGCAGAGAATTTCCCATTGACTTAGAGCTCTAAATGGGTTGTTAGCTTATTTCAGCAATGGAGGCAATTACATTCTGCTAATGAATAGGCAGTCAAGTGGAATTTCCCATATATGATGTCTTCTGGTGTGAGGATAATTTCAACACCTAAAAACTGACAGACAATTACTACCATATAAATATTTTCTAATGGGAAGCGCCAACAAAGTCATCCCCCCAACATGTGTCAGAACTGACAGAAGAAGCTACTGATGATGGTAGTATAACTTCTAGTACTATCATTTGAAAGTCCTTGAAAGGAAAACATTGTGAAAGTAGCAGTCTGCAAAGATCTCAGTAGTGAATAAAGCCAAAAGACTGTAAGTGGGGACAGAATTATACCTAAGGTGGCACCTTCTTCTTGTGCCTGGAATGGAGTGTCACCCAGAGCCAACAGCAGAACAACTGGGAAACAAATTATGTCCTTTCCCACATCGAATGAATTCATTTCACAGAATGATGGGAATGAGGTGAGGGTAATAGGAGTGTCTGTGAGGCTTTTCCTACCAGTATATAGATTGTGTGTTTTCTTGTTTTTTAAAAAAGCTAGTGCTTCATTCTCCTGTCTATGAATCAGCTTTATTATATAGACTGCTTGTAATAGTGACTAAGAGTAGACTCTACTGAAACAAACAAATCTATTAGGCTACTTGAAAAACAGGGGGGAAAAAGAACAATGATTTTGTAAACTCCAAAAAGGTCAAAAAAAGGCTTTCAGTAAGTATGCAGAGACTAGAAATCAAATCCCATTTCCTATCATAAGAAGCCCGTTGTTTTAGCCGCAGTAGTTAATGTACTGTATGTGAAAGATTTAAGACTAGTTGGAAAGCTTTGCTTCTGTTTTATTAGGCTGCTATTGAAAAGCCAACAGCATAACTTCGACTAGGTGCTTTGAGATTTCTTAATGGGCTGTCAGGGGCAAGACACCAGGGCTGTGCTATACTAGCTCTTTCCTGTACATTAAAACAACAGGGGCCAAGCGATCACATACAGAAGTATGAATTACTTGATGCTTTCTCTGTTCCATATGGCCAGCCATGTCTTTGGCAATTAATCATGTACAAAATCAGTCGAGTGCTCTCTGAAGCATTGAAGTCAACATTTAGTTGTACCTGTGCCAGTGGGGGCAGTGGGGTTGCAAGCGTAAAATAGCAGGATGAGGGGCTGCTGGCGCCAAGGCCCAAGCAGCTGGCTTCTATAAACAACGCTTTTTTTCCCTCTTCACCTCCCCCTCTTCCCCATTTTTCTTTCTTTTTTTCTTTCTCTCTCTCTCTCTCTCTCTCTCTCTCTCTCTTTTTTTTTTTTTTCTTTCCTAGACAAACACACACGTGGGGCTGTTTTTCACCATCCTCTAAAACACCTAAGTTGCCAAGAGCTCTGAGGTATAGCTTTCATACACTGTCCAGCATCCTAGCTTAAATGTATAGGCAAGCCATCTTGCCCCCAGCAGCCTGAACATTCCAGTAGTCACTCACACAACTGTCCCCAAGAGTAGGCTGCTATGGTTCCATGGCTTTTAGTAAAACAGAGGTTATAGTGATTTCTCTACTGGTAGGAGGAGAAAAGTGAGAGATACTATGAAAGGGTTTTTTGGGGAAAAATTATGCTTCAAAGTCAAGGCTGTGGTATTTTAGGATTTTGGTTTTTGCCAACCACTATCTATATCTTTTCCTCTGTGATTTTTTTCCGCCCAAATGTTTTATACATAATGCTGCTGCTGGTAATAATAATGACAGTCTTTCACACGTGTCAGGCATTTTGTATATGCCGAGCACTGTGCTAAGCCCTTTGCATGGTTTGTCTCATTTACTCTTCAGAAGAGCTTTATGAATTAGGTGCTATTACTTATAACCCTTTACAGATATGGAGACTGATCAAAGAAACATTTTCCCTGAATTCTTTCCCCCACAATCTTGATTACTCTCAGTCAGCTCCCTTAGCTTGATAGTACGTGATAGAAAAACACTAAAATTGTCTTACTGGTACGTTTTTGAGGATTCATGTGGTGAACTCTGCTGAGATGTTCATTCAAATAAAATGGGTCTTTGAGATGAACTGAACCAAGTGTGTCTTTAGGTGGGAATAAAAGGCTGCTTTGTTGGCAGCCACTTGGAGATGTCTGCCTTTGTGCCTTCTTTCAAGACAGTGGAGTTTGTCTCCTGCTTTCCTTGGTGAAGGAAGGGTGGGGGAGGGGAGGTGGGAATGAAGACAGCAGCCTTAAGTAGTCCTGTAGACCCTGGCACCCAGTGGTGACTTGGTGTTATCTCTTAGCCGAGGTCATCCAGGATGTGTTTTCTCAAATTCAGGAAACAGGGGAAAGAAAGTTTTAACATTGTGTAAACACTGGCACCCCCAAAACCTCCTGCTCCCGGAGTGGGAGATAAGGTAGGCAAAAGGGCTGAGAGGAATGTTTATTTGTTCTGCTGGGCCGTGGATCCAAGCATGCTGGAAATCTTTGGTGATGCCCAGTCCAGTTTAGAAAACATGAAGGCATCACTCAGCATTGAGCTACAGAGGCCTCACAAAAGAACCAGCTCAAACTGACAATCAGTAAATGAAGACCTGAGATCGACCTTTCTTTGATGGGACTAAGGCTATCTCAGTGGGTCTTGTGCCTTTCTTCTTTAAAGAGAGAGAGAGAGAGAGAGAGAGAGAGAGAGAGAGAGAGGAGAGAGAGAGAGAGAGAAAGGAAAAAAAAAGTGTTCTTGGACTTTTGAAGAGGGGAGACCTCATTGGGTTTTTGACAGCCCTTGGCAATGTTGATGTGAGGAAATAGCTTTCCCAGCTGATAACATCTTAAACCAAGTTTCTTCACAAGTTGAACCTTTAGCCCTCATTATCATTCAGAGCATATCTTTGTAATTTGTGTGTGCAAAGGGGAAATACAGCCCTAACGTGAGACAGCTATGTATATAGAAAGTGTTAGGAGCAGCATTTTTCCCATAATGACACTATTACTTCTGTGGTAGTGGTGAGGGTGGGGAGATGGAAAGTTTCAAGATATGCAATTCTCAGATCCTGGTGTTTAAATGCCTTTTGAGATTGCAAGAACAGTAGCAGAAATCTTTTTTTTTTTTTTTAATGAACTAAGCAGAGGGATTACCAGCAATATTTATAGAATGCCATCCAGTTTCCAGGGTTTACCTTAGACAAAGTTCTCTGATTTGTAAGAAGGATAGATTAAGTCTGAGTTTTGTAGTTATGGGCCTATCAAAAACTGTTAGTCAATATCAGAGAGGAACCAAAAGAATTAAAGACTTATATGGAATTATTAGTAGTAAATGGTGTAATTCTCCTTTTAAATCTCAGAATGCTTCCTTTCTGAAAACTCTACATGCACCAAATTCTGCCTATTGCTTAAATGTCCACATGTCCTGGATGGAACTAGAGTCTATAATACTGAGTGACCTCTCACAGAAACAAAGATTCGAGTATCACATGTTCTTATTCATATAATATAACATCCAATGTAATACTATAAGAAAATGACTGATGGTACTGGGAAACTATGGGGGGGGAGGGGGATGGGATTAACAGTAGCAAATATCTGTCTGGGGATGGAAAAACACCTCTTATCAACAGGGTGCCTGAATGAAACGTAATTGTACACCTAACACTTAACTGTACCCCACAAAACCATAATAAAAAAATATTGATTAATTAAAAAAAAAAGATCTTACGTGAAAAGATAGTGTTAACAAACCATTATTTTGTTGTTCAATAAAGATCTCAGGTGATACATTTAATAAATATCTTTAAAAAAAAAAAGTCCACATGTGCTTCCTTTATGAGAAAGTAGAATTAGGACATATTGAAAGTTATTGAATGTAGCAATGTATCCAACATGAATTAGGTGAATTGCTCAGTTTTAATTGAGTAAATTCAGAATTGGGGTACTTTTTCCAAGAAATATGTGAAACTTAAACGTAAAATTCAAGACTCGTTAGAGTTTTGGTTTTTCTTTTCTAATTCTCAATTTCTCTTTCTCTCTGACTGGATTTTTTTGCTTTGGTTTCATACATAAAGTTTTGAGAGGGGAAACCAAAGACACTGGGGAATTCTCAGGGTCCTTAGTATGTTGTGTGTTGCCAGAGTCCAAAGCAGTTTTCTGTACTGAAATGGAGAATGTGAAGCTTCTTCCTCTGGCATATGAGGAGGGTATATTTTTAGACCCATCCATCCAAATGAGTACTGCCCTTTTAAAGTTGCCCTACTGAGGGCATATAGTTATTTTTCTGGATTCTATTACTTAAAAATAGTTTTTACAACTTTATTCTTAGGATTGTCTTCAGGAATAGTTCAAATCAAACCAAAGCTTGTTTCACGTACTGTTTTTCACCTTAGGTGGTACTCTCTGGTGTGATTGTTTGCCTTATTTACCAGACATGTTCCAGCATGTCATTTGACTTCATTTATCCCAAACCGTGTATCAGGCGTCTACTTTCATGGCGTCCTGCCATACTAGGCACCTTTCCGAATATTAAGAAATGAGTATGGACCCTATCTGTTATAACAGACCTCCTACTCTGGAGGAGAAAACATCTGAATCAATAAGTAAGTATAATGGAGTGTGACATGGTGGAGCAACTCCACTTAATTTGGTGGAAGGACGTGGTTCCTGGAACACTTCACAGAGGAGGTATTATTTGAGATGCTTCTTGAACAATGAGTAGTTACTGGCAAGTTACACAGTAAAGGGACAAGCAAATGTATATTGTGTATAAAACAACCATGTGTTCTCAGGAAACTACAAATTGTTTATATAAAATAGAAGATGGTGGGAGATAAAATTCAAGGAGTAAGCAGGACCTGTATCCAGAAGGGTATTTGTCATGCTAAGGAATTTGGGCTTAAAAAAAAGGAATCTCACCGGGCTCGGTGGCTCAGCCTGTAATCCCGTGCCTTTGGGAGGCTGAGGTGAGTGGATTGCCTGAGCCCGCCGGTTCAAGACCCACCTGGGCAGGCGAGACCTCATCTCTACAATAAATCAAAAAAATTAGCCGGGCGTGGTAGTGCGCGCCTGTAGTTTCAGCTACTTGCAAGGCTGAGGCGGAAGGATTGCCAGAGCCCAGCAGGTCGAGGCTGCGGTGGCCGGGAGCGGCCACAGCACTCCAGTCTGGGCAACAGTGAGACTCCAGCTCAAAAAAAAAAAGGAATCTCTTTTGTATTCTCCAAATGCCAATAACTGAAGTAGGTATAAACAGAGGTGCTCTGTTTTAGCTGGGTTTTTGGAGGCCAAAGCTCCTTGTCTTCTTGGTGACCCTGAGACACTTCTTGGAAGCACCGAGGCTTTATGAAGAAAGCTTAAAAATCACTACTGTAAATAATGCTGAATTATTTAAAAGAAAGTAACATATTCAGACATGTATTTTCAAAGATCGCCCTTGAAGTAGGAAAATTCATGAAAGGGTGAGATTGACACAGTGGGACCAGGTTGGAGGCCATTGCGTAGTCCAGATGAGAGATGGGCCTGAACTAAGTCTATGGCGATCAGTGGGGAAGGGATACATCTGAGTCAGAGTGAAGAGAAAGGAATACCAGGATTTAGTGTTTAGATGTAGGGAGTGCAGGCAGGAGAAAGCGGGGAGATGAACAAGATTTCTAGGGTTCTAGTTAGGTTATTACATTGATAGTGGTGCTACTCACCACTTTAGGGAAATACAGAAGGAAAACAAAAGGAATTAGGTCACATGTTGACAAGTTAAGGTCGAGATGTCGTGCTCGAGGGGGCATGTTTAAGGAAAGTTGTTGAGTATATGGGGTCTGAGCTTAGTGGAAAGTCTGCTTGAGGTTAGATGTGTAGGTGTCATCAGACTACAGGGGATCCTAAAAGCTATTGGAAGGGGAGATTAACCACAGAGAGATCAAGCAGAGACAAGAGGGGAATGAAGAGTATAACCTTAGGATAACAACAGTTGAAGGTCCCAGAATGAAGACCCCTCATAGAAAACCAAGAAGGACAGGGTAAGTGTTAGTGGCCTGTGAGAGAAAGGTGTCCCATTAATGGAGAGAGGTCAAGTAAAATCCGAAATGATTCTAAAAATAAAACACTCTATCAAAGGATAAAGATCTTCTACCATTTGGGATATGCAAAAGAATATGCCTCTGATTCCTGGTACGTAGGGAAGTTTTATGGTTGTGATTGCTTTGTGGTTGCCTAGTTTCCTTTAGATATTTTTCATTTAAAGTAATAAATACTTTCAGGAATCCCTTTGTTAAACTAGCATAACCTAGCACAAGGTCAATTAGCTGAGTTTAAGATGAAAGTAAACAATAATAATCATGGTGGCATATGTACCTGGCAGCTACTCCTCACAAGAACCTGTGGAGAGCTTCTGTTATCATCTCCATTTGCAGTCACAGAAAGAACTCACAGCTATGAGGTGACAGCCAGAATTTGAACAGCCAACACTCTAAAGAATACGCTTAGTCCTGGCCAGCATTTCCATTGAAAACAAAAACAAAAAACTAATGAGGTGAAATTTAGCCTCCAGAGTGTGTTTCCTTTACCTGTGGGAATTTTCCCCTGTGTTTTGAGGGGAGGGGAAGGAGATTGTGCTTTTGGTAATAGAAGACTATTTAAAAATTGGTACTTGTTTGAAGACAGTTCTATTACTACAAATGGGAAAATGGCCTATTAACATTTCCTAGGTAAAGTCAACCCCTGACTCTATTATAAGGAGTAAAAATATCACTGTTAACTGCCTCGTAAAAAGAATGCTCTTTTGACACGCTGAAATTTTCTTTTGTGCAACGACCTCTTTTTACCCTAAATTTTATGAAATGCTGTAACTTTGAATCTGAATGCCCAAGTTTTACCCTTCCTTTTCCAATATTTAAAAAGAAAAATATTTTTGGTAACAGAATTTGTTTTTGTCATTCAGATATAATTCACTATTTTTTACTACTTATTCATTAAGTTTGTTTACTTGAAATTTGTTTTCCACATTCTTTCTTGTTTTAAAAATGTGATGGAAACAAACTTTTAAATTAAATTATATAAAATTTACATTCAGTAAAATTGACCTTTTTTGGAAACACAATTTTATGAGTCTTAACATATATATAAACTCATATAACCACCACCACAGTCAGGATACAGAGTGGTTCCATCATCCTGAAAAATTCCCTCATGTTTCCTCTTGCCCAACCTAATCCTTAGTAACTACTGATATGTTCTCTATCTATGAGGTATTCCCTGATCCTTAATGTCAAATAAACGATTTCTTTCATCCAGCATAATGCCTTTGAGATGCAGCCAAGGGGCTGCATGTATCAATTGCTCATCCTTTTTTATTGCGCAGTAGTACTCTATTGTGTAGATATACCACAATGTGTATCTATTTACCCTTTGAAGAACATTCAGGTTGTTTCCGGTTTTTGGTGATTATGAATGTAGCTGCTATAAACATTTGTGTACATGATTTTGTTTGAATGTAAGTTTTCATTGCTTTCGATAAATTCCTAGAAATGGGATTTTGGGGTCATGTGCTGAGTATATGTTTAATTTTATAAGACACTTCCAAACTGTTTATCAGAATGACAGTATTTTATATTACTATCAGTAATATATAAACTTAAAAACTTGACCTGGCATGGTGGCTCATACCTGTAATCCCAGCACTTTGGGAGGCCAAGGCAAGAGGATTGCCTGGGTCCAGGAATTTGAGATCAGCCTGAAGAATATGGTGAGACCTTGTCTCTACAATAAAAAACAAAAAAATTAGCCAGGAGTGGTGGCGTGCGCCTGTAGTCCCAGCTACTTGGGAGGCTGAGGCAGCAGGGATCCTCTGAGCCAGCAGATTGAGTTTTTGATCATGCCACTGCACTCCAGCCTGAGCAACAGAGTGAGACTCTGACTCAAAAAAAGGAAAAAAAAAAAAGGAAGAAAAATTTTAAAATAATGATAAAATAAAAATTTGAGACTGGGTGTGGTGGCTCACACCTGTAATCCCTGTACTTTGGGAGACCAAGGTGGGGGGATTGCTTGAGGCCAGGGGTTTAAGACCATCCTGGGCAATATGGCAAGACTCCATCTCTATAAAAATTTAAAAAAAATTAGCTGGGTGTAGTGGTACACCTATAGTCTCAGTTACTGGGAGACTGAGGCTGGAGGATCACTTGAGCCTAGGAGTACAAGGCTGCAGTGAGCTATGGTTGCACCAACTGCAATTCAGCCTGGCTGACAGAGTGAGGCCCTATCTTCAAAAAAAGCAAAACAAAACAAAACAAACCTTGAACTCTCTTTTAGATGCTCTTGGATTAGGACTGGCAAATTGGGTACCACAGGGCCTTGGGGGTTTTAAAGAGATGCCCTGTGACGAAGGGGAGGACCACTGGGTCTTTCAAACCAGCTTCAAAGTGAACTGCTTTGGTTTTGTCCGTTGTATGTACACATTGGAGTTCAATCTAAGAATACACTGGGGAGAAAAGAGGTTTATCTGAAAAACCATTGCAGTAAAGCAGGGCATCATCATTGTGGAATGTGGTCCCAGGGTGATGCCAGGTGGCACTTGGGGACTCTGCACATAGTGAGGATCACACTGTGGAAAATGATTCCTGCTTGACTCCATTGCAATTCGTGTGATTATGTACCATGGTTTTTCCATGTTTCTTTTCTTTCTTTTTTTTTTTTTTTTTGAGTTAGAGTCTCACTCTGTCGCCCAGAC
>NW_007253864.1:128336-130497 GCF_000164805.1 Carlito syrichta | reverse complement strand
GTGGCCGCTCCCGGCTACCGCAGCCTCGACCTGCTGGGCTCCGGCGATCCTTCCACCTCAGCCTTTCAAGTAGCTGGAATTACAGGCGCATACTACCACACCCGACTAATTTTTTGATTTTATTGTAGAGATGAGTTCTCGCCTGCCCAGGAGGGTCTCGAGCCCGTGGGCTCAGGCAATCCACTCACCTCAGCCTCCCAAAGGCGCAGGATTACAGGCTGAGCCACCGAGCCTGGCCCATGTTTCTTTTGAAGTGGATTTTTTTTATATCTTTAAAAATGGGTCGTCTTAAAGAAAAATATTAAATACCTTATTATGTAGCTTATATACAAATGTGACAAGAATTATAAGGATGTGCTAGAATGACTGAAGTTTGAGAAACTCTGAACCAGGGGATCTAGTTATTTAGAGAGACCTTAAAGTGAATTCCTTTTGTGAAGTGACGAGCTCCTTGGTAAAACACACAACTGTCTCTTAGTTTATCTATTTTATGAGTTCATCACTTATGGAATAGTAATTTATAAAAAGACAGACTTTCATTGTTGTTGTTGTTGTTTTTTTACAATACTTATGTTTCAGTTCCTTCTTTATTCACTGATTTGACAAATATTTATCAAAAGTTATTAGGCAGTCAGTAGAGATACAGAATTGGGATAAACAGACATTCCCTTCCTTTTGAAACTTACTTTCTTAAATATTCTTCCTTTTCCTCTTAGAGACTGTTCAAGGTCCATGGAAAGCAAAGTCCTCTGAACAAAATTTAGATAGTGTAAAGGCAAGGAAGAGTTAAATGACTTTTAAAAAGAAATATTTTAGTAGATTCAGAGGGAGAAATAATTTATTTTCATTTTGGTACTATCTGGATGTCTTCTATTTGATACTTTTTTTTGCATTTTGGTAAAATAATATGTACCCACAGACAGTGACAAATACATGACTTTTTGAGGTTCCTTTCAACTTTAAATACATGAAGTGGATTGTTACAGACAAGGAGCATTACTGGTGTTAGAACACCCAACTATGCTCACACTTCTCTGAAATTAGACATCTTTTAGACTGAAGGTCACAAATTGGCAGTCGCCTGAGTTCTGTTCAGCCCATTGTTGTTTCTTGTTTGACTCACATGGTATTTAATTTTTAAAAATGGGTTTCCAGCATTTATAAAATCTGGAGTTTTTACATTTAAAAAAATAACACACAAAAGTACTAGGTTTAAAAAAAAAAATTCATGAATTTGGCACCACTGAACCAGCTCTTCTGAATGGCAGAGTTGGCTGGAACTGAATAGTGACTGCCTTTTTAGATCGAACATGCGCTCTCTGGGTAACTTTTGCTTAACGCATTCATATTTTCTGCACAACCCTAGTGAGTATTTGAATTTGCAGCCTCTGGGTCCTGAGCGTCAAGCACTGGAAGCATCTAGAAAAACTGAGCATTCCTTTCTGTGTTGAAGGCCTAAAAATGTTCTTGCCATGGAAGCTGACTGAGTGTCCGATTGGGTATGTCTCTTAGTATAGTAGATACAGTACTGGACCTACAAGGCAGAGATGAGGATCCCTTTTCCTGTCTGGTGCTGCTCAGTTATCCTGACCCCTTTATGACTGAGATATTATTTTCTGACTTATCTGTTTGTATCAGTTAAGGTTTTCCATAAGCAACATATACAGATTCTCACGAATTTCAACAAAATGGAACTTTGTTGAAAGGACATTGGATAACTGAAACTGTCAAAAGAAACAAGAATGATTTGGACTCAGGAAGTCTGGGAAACTAAGGATACTCTGAGGATGATAGTTGATGGGAACTAAGGAAATTTATACATTGCCTCAGTTTTTTTTTTTTAAAACCCCTTTGTCTTTCCTTTCAAGAGTCTAAAGTCCTGGGAAAGTTGGCCTGGCACACATCTTTGATTGGGTAGGGCAGGACACCTTGGTTGCTGGGCCTCTCAGAAGACTGCCCCAAGAAGATATCTGAATGCTAATGCCAGACAAAGGGGGATGGAGTATGGATGTCGGCAACAGAAATGTTCAGTACTCCTTTTCTCAGGGTTGTTGTGAGGATATTAAATATGCACCATAAAATGCTATGGAGGAGGAAGAATGTAATATTTCAAGTCACATGAGAACCATGTTATGAGTGTGCTCTTTTTTTTTTTTTTTTT